>NC_056733.1:1390101450-1390311450 GCF_019279795.1 Protopterus annectens | reverse complement strand
GGTTTGGGCAGTGGTATGTTTGTACACAGTGTATACTTTAACTGTTTTATAGCTAAACTCTACATCTCTTACCTGGTAGACCTGTGGAGGGAATGTTTGTTAATATTACCTGACTGTTTCTACACATATTCCCAGATTACAAGTTAATATTATCACATACCTCTCAATCTCTTAATGCACACATTCTGGACAAAGCTTGACAACATAGGGGTACAAATAGGGACATATTTTGAATATTGCTCTCATAAACTTGGAGAGTTGCTCGAGTGACATGATTTGTTTTAATATACATTTTCTGAAGGTTTTGATGTCTGAAAATCAAATGTATGTCATACAATTCTGAGATCATCCCACTGATTTGCCAGGGGGACAGAGGAACAGGCAGAAAATATGAGCCAATTATCTGTACATTCTGGAAAAAAATCTGTACAGTTGAGAGATATGATTATGCCTACTGCTTATTGCCACTCCCAGGATTCGAACCATGGCTGTGTCTGCTAATAATGCAATAATTTTATGTTTCAGCAGAGTGTACTACTTGAATATTGCTGTCTTCATTTCATTATTTTCTGTCTATGTCTCTCTTGGTTGTACAATCTGATCTTGTACTTACAACAGTGTTATACAGACATTCCTGGTCTTTTTATGTAGCACAGTGTGGGTAACAGTGGTTAACACAACATTACTATTCAGAGAATGCAACAGTAAATGACATACAATACCAGAGTAAACACAACCAGTCCCAGATTTAGAGCTTTATTGCCAGGCAGTAGTTTCATTTAAATATGACCTATATGGGACTATTACTGTCAAATTGTCTGATTTATTCAGTACAACCCATACACAGTTTTTATACTGCCAGGTGACTTTCTTCTACTTTACATTTATTTGGTATGACTATTACAAGCAGGAGTGTTACTCATCAGCCTTGCAATACAGCCTTTGCAGCCTACTAGCATGGGCTTCCTGATTTACAGCCCACTCAGCTGCAGCTGTAAGGGAAATAGAGAAATATTTAGGCATACCTACCCATCATATACACAGGGTGGACATTAGTAAACAGTTATTAGTATGAGTATTTACACACTGCTAGGATATAACTCCTCTGTCTTGCTTCTTGGACCCACTCATCCAAGAGCTCCCTCTTTCTCCAGTTCAAGTTGGTATAGTGGTGCCGGCCTGCTCACCAGTCTGTGGCATACCAGTAGCACTGGTGAGATCATGGATGAGACAGTCGCAGGCTTCTACTTTACATTGGGAGCTTTGGCACTGGCCCCGCAACAGTCTCTCATCATGGTTATATATCAGGAGTCCTACCATGACCTTGGACTCCTGTATGCCCCAATGCTGCGCATGGAAGCACATGCCATCACCAACTCCTGCCATACTGCCTACAGTGGGAAGCTCCAACCAGTTATGAGCTGTATTCCCACCTGTGCAGTCTAAATATAGCCAATTTCCTGCCCTTTGCTATGCTTGGATGGTTTTGAATATGCTGAGCTGAGCTAAGCTACTGGAAAACCTGCTTAGTTATGGTTGGCATTGCTTAAAGGGACAGGTTCAGCACTGCTTTCTGATGGCCAAATCCACATAGCTGGGCTACTCATTGCTTAGCAGTCATATTTACACAATGCTTACACCTGGTAAGCAGAGCTGTGCAATGCTTAGCATTGCTTACTTTTCATTTTATAGACTACCTGCTGTATGGCATTGATTCATCATTCATTGCATATTATAAATTTTGTTTACTGTCCCTGACATCCCCCAATGTGCTTTCATTAAATTTATTCATGTGTGTCTATACTGTATGGGGAACTTGTGTTTATATGGGGGTTTCACAACTTTATTAAACTGACCCTTCACATCTGGACCTAATGCAGTACTCTGGTTAACAAATATATATTATTTTGTAGCTAATAATTTATGTATTGCTTTCACATGTGAAATGCAAATTGGTTACAGTGGGGGATTGAGCCAGGAATAGTTGCTTTCAAAGCGTACGGTCTCACCACTACACTATAGCAATACCGCTTACATTGGATGTCTCTTCATAGGTTCATAGGTTCATAGGTTCATACTAGGCTATCTGCCCGAGGGCATTTACAAGCCTAGCCCATCGTTTTGTGGCTTACGCCACCCCTTTAGTATGGGGAACTATACCCATTATTTTGCTGTGCCTCTGTCGAGCAGTGACACTGAGGTAATCCCTGGGGTATATCTGCGATCTCCCATCCATTGGTCAAGATTTCTCTTGAACAAGGCCAGCGAGGTGCTCTGCCTCACATGTACCAGGATTTTGTTCCACAGCATAGGGAGTCTTTGGGTGATGAATCTATCCCTCCAGCACGTCCTATTAATAGCCGTGTCAAGGTTTAAGTCTCCCGCCCTTGTGGCTCTGATGGATCTAGAGTTTTTGAGGTGAAGCATATTCATCAAATCTGGGTTTGACATGGCCTTGTATGTTAGGCAAAGGTCACCTCTGAGCAGCGGTAGCGACTGAATAGAGCTGGAGTTCTTTCAGTCGGGCAACATAGGACAGATTTTTGAGACCCTTTATCCTTTTGGTGAGGAACTTTGTGGCCTCTCCAGCTGCTGCAAGTGTCGGGTCAGATACATTCGAATGGGGCATTGTACTCAATCATTGGTCTGATGAGTGATGAGTAAAGGGAGACTATGATCTCCTTGATCTAGATGAGAATCCCTTCATGATAAGGTGGGCAATGTAGAAGGTGTTCCTAACTACTTTAGCTACATGGGTGTCGAATGACAGACTACTATCAACCTGGGTCCCCAGGTCCCTGATAACTTCTTCTGTGCTCAGTGGATTGCCACCTATTTGGTAGCTAGGGGTAACCTTGTTTTTCCGAAGGGTATGACTATGCAGTTTTTGGCATTTAACTTTAGGCCGTGGCTCTGGCACCAGTTATCCGTTTCTGTGAGACCCTTCTGAAGGATATCTGTGTCAGATGTGTTTTCTACTATGGCGCCCAGTTTGCAGTCATCTGCAAACTTTGTCAGCAATAACCCTCCTGTGTTTGCTTGTACTTCGGAAAAGTAGATGCTAAACAAGAGTGGGCCCAGGACTGAGCCCTGTGGGACACCACTTGTGACAGGCTTTGAGTCTGACATGGTGCCAGCAACTCTGACCCTGTGGGTTCTGTCACTCAGCCAGTTTGCAACCCATCTTGTGATGTATGGGTTAACATTTAAGCTGATGAGTTTTTCAATGATACCCAAGTGGGGTATTGTATCGAAGGCCTTAGCCAGATCGAGGTAGGCTGTATGGACTGCCTTTCCCTCATCAATGGCTTTGGTGACTGTTTGAAAAAGTCAACCAAGTTTAAAAGGCATGATCTGCCTTTGACAAAGCCAAACTGGGTTGGATCCAAAGTCTGCAAATTCCCTATGTCTTTATTTATGAGATCCATTATGATCCTCTCCATGGCTTTGCAGATAAGGCTTGTCAAGCTAATGGGCGGTAATTTCAGGGTCGGTGGAGGCACCGCCTGTGTGAAGTGGGACCACAGTTGCAGTCGCCACTCCTGGGTACGTATCCAGTGGTAAGACTTTGATTAAACAGCTGTCCTAGCTGTGTGTTTAATTCCTCATTGAGTTCGTGGAGCACACAGCGGGACACCATCAGGTCCCATGGATGCTGTGTTTTTGCTTTGGAGAGCAGTTCTCACTTGGGCGCTGGAGATGTTTGGGGGCTGCAATCGTTTGGTATAGATATCTCTCCTTTTGAGGAGTTTGCACTGAACCTGTCAGCCAGTATGTTGGCAATGTCTGTAGGATCAGTAATCTTCACATCATTTTGAACTAGTTCTGAGCATATCTGGGAGTTTCCTCCCAGGTTTCTAACATAGCTAAAGAAGGCCTTATGATTGTCTTTTGAGTCTTTAGCTATTTTTCTCTCGAAATTTGCTTTGGATGATTTTATGAGAGCTCTTAGTTTTTTACTTATAGTGATCAAGGGTGTCTTACCTTTTAAGGATTTTGCTCTATCTTGTAGTAGCTTCCTCCTTTTGTTGTAGAGTTTGTTTATGGCTGGGGTCCACCAGACTGGACGCTTGCCTTTGGTACAAAGAGTCTTTGTTTTGCTTGGGATTGCCTTATCCATGCAGTCCTGCAGGTGCTAGTAGAAGGCATTTGTAAGTGATTCAGCGGCTTGAGTACTGTTTTCCGCCGGCTCGGGGGCCTTAAAGGAGACCACACTAGTCTTTAGAAGTGTGAAGTCGGCTTTTGAGAAGTTCTTTACTGTGGTCTTTTTTATTTCAGGTGGGGGTGGGATGAGGACCTCCAGCGAGATTAGTTTGTGATCTGATCTCACCAGTGAGGGTATACTTCGGTGTTGAACATTGTGCTCCCATGTTCGTGATGATGAGATCAAGTATGTTATCTCCTCTTGTGGGGATGTTGACTAGTTGTTCCATGGCATTTGAGTTTATGAATTCCAGGAACTTTTGGGCTAGGGTGTTTGGGCTTGAGTAGTGTTCCCAGTCTATATTAGGGTAATTGAAGTCACCTAGTATGATGGTGTTTGGTGATACATTTATCCCTCTAGTGTTTTCAGGAAGGCCATGTGAGGTTCCTGAGTTTGTGAGGTGGCCTGTAACATGCTACAATTTGCAGAGCAGTCTTGCCTATGGTTAATTGCACCTGGATGGTCTCCGATGCATTGTGCGTTGCCACCAGTCTTGAGGTGTGGGTGTCCTTGATGAATATGGAAACCCTCCTTTCTTGGTATTGTCCGGATTTTGGGGCGGGCATGATATGAGGTAAAACCTGATAGCGCTGGGGTGCTCTCAGGAGCCTTGAACCAGGTTTCTGTCACAGCACAGACATCGATGTTCTCCATACTGAGAAGGGCCTCGAGTGCGTGCATTTTGAGATTTAGACTTCTGGCATTGAGCAGCATTACCCTTAGTTTTTTCCTTTTTGTGTTCTAGGGTGGTAGGTTTAGAATTTGAGCCTTGCCTAAAAAGGCACTATGGGGGTGGCAAGAGCCTTTGCCAATATCCAGAATCCCAGGGGTGACAGGTGCAAGCCGTCCCTTGCGAAGCAGCGTGGCTTATACAGCATGTCATCCCAGGCAGACAGACACTGGATCCCCTTTGAATGACACCAGTGTTTAAGCCGATTGTTAAAGCTGATCATCTTATCTCTGTATTGTGGCATCATTCTTGGTGAAGGTAGGATACTGCTCAAGGTCAGGGTCATACCTGCCTGGGCTACATAATCAGAGAGCTCCTCAATGTCTCTTTTCATGTAGTCCAAGGAGGTACGTCTCAGGTCGTTTACACCAGCGTGGACAATGACTGAGTCATATTTGTACCTGCTGTTGAGAGACCTGAGTGCTTGTGCTATTTAACTTTTTGTGCTGTTTAAGCTGGACTAAGCATAGCTAAGCAACGGGCATACCCATGCAGCTATGCTTAAACTTTATCGCATTTATAAAAAAAAAAAAATTTTGTTGTGTTATTTTATCTGTACCGTTCAGAATATCCTTGCTAATGCTGAGCCTGTTATTTTATCAACTTTCTGCTTTGTGGGACAATTGTCCCTTTTTGCTTTGTCCACATTCCTTAATCTGATGGGTTGGGAAGTGTGCGCTATGTGCTTATGCTACCCAGGTTATCCTAACATCTTTTGGCTTGGCAGGGACAATTGTCCCTTATGCCTTTGAGCAGATTTGTTATCCTAATGGGTTGTGGGTGTTATGATCATTCTTGCTCATTTTAAATTGCTGAAAGGCAATTCTGGAGTGCAGGGTGCATGTGTATTGTGAGACCTCTGCTCTCAGACACCCCCCCTGTGCTCATACATGGAACCATGTCTGTTTAAGAGCATGACAGCGTGCCTTCATAAATATACATGGTGTGCTGCTGTGCTGAACAGGAATGATCCTTGCCATGCAGGAATAACTTATGCCTGCACAGCTGCTTGCTGAATCCCAGAGATTGTTTCAGTGGACTGACATCTATGAAATCATCGCTATGTTCCAGACAAGATGAGAAAGATGAGGAAAAATCTCTTCCATGAGATGGCATGGTACATGCATGACTCCTTCCTGGAGATTGCAAGTGAGATCATTCATGAAGTTCAATCCAATCAGGGAGGGCCTTCTGGTCCATATGTATTGTCAATGTATTGCTTTCACTATGGTGTGTTCCTATTTGGCTACTTTGCATTATTAAGCACACACCTGTCCACAAATTCCATACTGTTATCATGCTTGTAGGATTTACCATGTGATGCACACTTAATCATTGTGTTTATATGGGGCAATGTATTATTAATGACTTCTGACAGTTGTTGAAATATGACACTGCCAATATCATCATGGCATTATGTGCTTATTAGATGATGTTATACCTGTAGACATTGTTATGGATGGTAGGACAGCTACTTCTGCACTCTATATGTGGCTTGCCTCTTCTGCATGCAGGGCACAATGACAATGTTACTTCATATATAATCTGCCCTTTTATGTGACAGATATGCCTGATACAGATGGCATTCTGGCAGTGTGACACATGTATCTTACTAGCAGAGTTCACATGCATACATGGAAAGTATTCCACATAAGTGAATGTGATACATTACACATGCTATGTTTGATAATATTCCACACATACCACTGTAGTGCTATTCTTCTGAGACTACACTCAAATGGGAGAAAAAAATGTATGCATATCTTGGATACCCTTGGTCATTTTCTCATTTTAATGTAGCAGTTTACATACATAGACAATTACTGTCTTGCTCCTGTAGTGATCGTGATGTATCTGTAAGTCCAACAGGCACTATGCACTTGTGTGTTATGCAGAAAGATAATATGTGGGCCATGTACTACACTGTTTTATTCTACTGACATAATGTATGCCTCTGGCAGTAATATTTCCATATCCTGCCAGATTGCCAGATGGTGTTATTGTCACAGATTAAGATTCCCTATTGTCTTTGGGAATTTCATGATGTTATGTTATGAATGTCACAAGTAATGATTAACCATATCATGCAGCCAACTTTGTTAGGCAGACAACACTGCTGTATGCATATAGCTTACATTCTAACAGGTGCATTACACATGTCAATATATCTGTCTAGATGTCATTATGTATAATACAGTGACCTTCCTTTTTATGGCTGTACAATTGGATGCCCCTAACATCACAAATTCATTCTAACACTATACGATGTACAAGTTACTCACCCACAGAAGGTGTGCCATAATTACATACATAAGACTGTCTTTTGATAACTCATACATTTACATATTCTGATCATATCAATTTCTGTAGGTATTCCAACTGTCATCTTATGCATGTGCAATTTATTTAGTTAGCTATGCCTGACTTGCTTATTTCTGTAACAGCTTTATCATGCATACATTTCCTTACTACTGTGGACATATGTTGCCCATCTCCCTTCCACCTTATAGCATTGGCCTATGTGTTTCACACATACATGTCATATGTTTATATGTATGTGTACCTTTCAGTAATGTATCATACTTGCAATGTAGATGCTCTGGAACAATATGACATTATGGCACCATGTTAGAGTATCATACACACATTAAAGAAGTATACTCACAAGTTGTTTGTAATTGAGTAAATTCTATCTGCCTTCATGTTTCACTTCTATATTGTGCATTACTGGAAAAGGTCACCCAGACTCTGCCACAACTTGCTGTAAGGGAAAGGTTAGTTTCCGTCTGCTTACTTGTATTTTGTATTACTTTACTTCCTTCATCTGTTTTATTTGTTTTCTTTACATTATATTTTACTTGTAGTCTGCTTTTAATTGCATACTTGTACTAGGAAAGAGGCCACAGCTGTGTCTCTTGTGAGTCACACAGAAATTAACTCAATTGTCTTTCTAGTTGCCTGCCCCTTATGTTAATTTGACCACATATCTCCTTCTCTCTCCCCTTTCACTGGCTGTTGAGAGTAAGCATAAAATAACCATGAAATCACTCCCCTTCAAGTATTTAAATTTATTGGCCATCCCACTGTGTTCCATAGAACCAGAATACATTCTTCCAATCTATTTTGCTATTTTTAAATTATCTTATATAGCTAAAGATTAGTTATCCCCTCTTTCATATCTAACTGCTTAGTGAACACTGCATCTCTTAGGATATTAACCTGTTTTCCATCTTACCTTTAAAATCTGCAACATCTATTCCAGGACCATTAATTATTGGAGAGTCCACATTCTGCCTCTCAGTAGTCATCTTGGGATTAATGCTTCCGTTTTGCTCCTGGTGAGAGAAAGAGCAGTGTGCATTGATTCCTGTCTCTGGTTGGGCAGTAGGTGTCTGTGCTTGACATTCCTGATTGGTCTGATTGCTATTCAAGGCATCTACCAGGAAAAAGCTACATAGCGCTACAGACCATTGCATCATCTGGGACAAGACTGATCACCAACTGGCTGTGGCATGTTTCACATCCTGGGATTGGTGCTAATATTTTGCTTCTATTGAGAGAATAAGCAAAGGGGCATTGTATACCAGCAGAGTGAAGCTGTGGTGAGACCAGCACTAGTAGAAGTCAGGCAATAGCCAGTCATGAAACTCTCTACTTTTCATCATTCTTGACAAGCTAATTCTTTCTTTTCAGTAAGTGCTGCTTGACTTGTTTCTAACTTCATAATATCTGCCTAAATTCTTTATCCATAAATCATCAGGGTCTACCAATTAGTTTCCCATCAAGTGTTTTGCAGTGCCCTGTATAGACACAGATACCATGAGTGGCATTTTTCCTATAAAAGCATGACTGAAATTTCACAAATACGTACTAGCTCACAGGACGAGTTTGTAGCGACAAGCACTGTACCCCCAGAGTTGCAAACCAGATACTTCTGACATTGCTTTATATTCACACTCCAACTGTCTAATCAATAAAAAGGTCTGTTGCCATAGATGTGAACTTTTCCACTACCTCCATTACCTGCTTGGTGGATATGGACATCTTGAGGCAATGTAGAAATGTCTACTGTTTACTGATAACCAGTTAATACTGAAACAAACTGATATGTTATGTGCAGGATGTATTTACACAATGTCACTGGAGGCAAAGCTCTCACATAAAAGTCCTTCTAATGTTAATAAGGTTGTCAGTAGTACACATGCTGCACCCATCACACATAATTCAAAGTAGACACATAGACTCACCAATGCTGAAGCACTCAAATGTAACCTACCTAAACCCCAAAGACCTCCTAAATGAAGTGCACATAACAAACTCCCTCAGCAACCCTGAACACACTCTTGCAAAACAACACCCACATCAACACATGCAATACATTCTCATGTAACCTGTACTTCTAAGCCCATAAGGAAATCCATCACAGAATCCAACATGTTAGTCATTGGAGACTCAGTTGTGAGACCCACTGATGTCCCTGTCACCAGGCTGAGTAAGCAGAAAGTCACTGTGAGTTGCTTATCAGGGGCCAGGATTTACCACATTTCACACACTCAGGTCATTGGACCACAAGAACCAGTATGACTCAGTCATAGTCCATGTGGGTGTAAATGACCTGAGATGTACCTTCCTAGACTATATGAAGAGAGACACCTCATGGAGATTTAAGACTATATGTCCCAGGCTGGTATGAGCCTAGCATTGAGCAGCATTTTAGCTTCTCCAAAGATGATGCTACAGTACGAACAAAATATGACTGACTTTAATAATTGGCTTTGTTTCTGGTGTCATTCTAAGAGGGCACAATATTTGTCAGCATGGAAGGAGATGGTATACAGACCATGCTGCTTTCCCAGGAATGGTCTGCACCTCCCCCCCTCTAGGCTTTTGAATATTAGCTAAAACAGTCCCCTGGATTTAATAATCTTGGAGCAGGATGCAGCGTGCCATGTATATTAATGAAGGCATGCTGCCTGAGCTCCTAATCTTACACGGAGCAGGTAAGAGTGCAGGGGGTGTGTCTGACAGCAGAGCTTTCAGAATATACACGCCCCCTAATGAAGAACAGCAGAAAGGCCAAAGGAATGAGCGAGACTGCTCATAGGTGTCCACATATCCCCAGGAACATTCCCCCATGTTTACAACAGCAATAGTGAATACAAATCAAATAAACAAACCTATTTGTTTTTATTATGAATCCGACTAAAGCTAACTGTAGGTGCGCGGGTGCGCCCATCACTTAGCTACAGTTAATGCAGCTTAAATGGCTGAAGATGAGAACAAGGAAGATATACACAAACAACGCAGTATAGCAATAGTGTGGTAGGCAGAGCATTCGCCTTACGAGCAAGAAGTCCTGGTTCAAGTCCCACTACAGAACATTCCATTTTCCATGGCAAATCATGCTATGACCAATATTTTAGTTGCATAACCTACTAAATAACATATATTTGTGAACTAGAGTACTGCATTAAATGCACACGTGAGGTGTCAGTGTCATAACATTGCAACATTGCAAAGTCCACAGATAAGCACATGTGCCCCATACAGTATATGTACACAGGAATCATGGATACAAATGGAAGGTAAAATGTGTAATGAATGACAACTCCATACAGCTTCTAAATCCCCCACCTTCCCAAGAACCATTAGATATTACTGTCTAAATCAGTGCAATTGTAAGTGGGAGTAAGCACTAGTAAGCAAGTGTAAGCACCAATAAGCAGTAGTAAGCATATTTAAGCACTAGTAAGCGAGTTTAAGCCCATTTTCACAGGGGGTAGGCAATGCGCATACAGGTTAAGCAATATTGAAGCTAACTCTCTGTAAGCATATTTAACTGGAAGTTAGCATTGCTTACCTTCATGCAAACCCACTTACAACTGCTCAAAAGTACCTTAATCACTCTGTAAACAATGGCCAATTGTTCTGCCCAGGAACAAAATAAACAGCCTTGCAGGTCTTGAACCCAGGACCCTATACACTATAGTCACACTAGTTAACCGTCAAGCCATCACAGCTGTACAAAAAACTGAGGTATCACCAAACAAGTCTTCACTATAGTAAAATCAAACTGAACCCGTGAAAGGAATCAGTATACAGTCATATGTTCTATAATCCACTACATAACATAAATATGTGAACTGGAGTACAGCAGTAAGCCCAGATGTGAGGTGTAATTGTAATGGAGTGTTGAAGTCCCCAATAAAACACAAGGACCCCATACAGTGTATGTACACATGAATCATGGATACCAGGCATATATATATATATATATATATATATATATATATATATATATATATATATATATATATATATATATCAGATGTAATGAATAAGAAATCAATGCCAAAATGAAAATATAACGCAAAGTCTAATGTAAGCAATGCTAAGCATTGCACAGGCCAGCTTAGGAGATGTAAGCAACGTGTAGGCCAGCTAACTCAATGTGCCCAGTGGTATACCCCTTTAAACAATGCCAACCTTAGGTAAGCAGGTTTGTCCATAGCCTAGCCTTTTCAAAACTGGCCAGTCATGGAAATGTGTGGAAAATCAGCCCTACTTAAACCCAACAGGTGGGAATACATCTCATAACTGGTTGTAACTTCCCCTTGCAGGCACAATGGCAGAAAGGGGAGAAGGTGTGTCCTTCCAGGTGCAGTGCTGGTGCATCCAGGTGTCCAGAGTCATGGCAGGACTCCTTGTCAAAGACCATGAGCAGAGACTGCTACAGGGCCAGTACCAGGGTTCCCAATATAAGGCGGAAGCCTGGGACTGTCTCGCCCATGACCTCACCACTGCCACTGGCATACTCCGAACTGGTGAACAGGTCAGCCATCACTATGCTGACCTGAAGCAGCATAAGGGGTACCTCTTGGAGCATGGGATTTAAGAGGCTAGAATGGCAGGGGCTGTCCCAGCTGTGTGTATCACTCAGCTATGTGTGTAATACTTGCCAGCTCATGTATATCACGGATAGGTATGGCTAAATATTCTTCTTATGTCCTCTACAGCTTCAAGTGAGCGGGCTGCAAACCAAGAGGCTCACAGAAGTTGCCTGGAGAGGTTGCGATGCGAGGTACGTCAGTAATACTCTTGCATGTACTGTCATAGGAAATAAATCTATAAGTATTATTAAATTAATTGCCTGTATATAACCTGCATTGTTTAAGACAAGTACTGCATACACTGGAGAATAAGAGTCTCATATAGTTTGTATGTAAATAAAAGTGTAATAGCCTGACAATACAGGTCTAACTGCTGGACTGCATGTGTATACTCTGGTATCATAGGGTAATGTAGATTTGCAATCACGTAATAGTACTGTTGTATTAAGCACTGTTACCCACACTGTGCACAATAAATAGAATGTGTATGAATGCCTGTATTTGACTGGTGTAATCCCCAGAGACCATTTACTACAACTGAGAGACACAGAGACAGAAAACAGTGAAAAGACAGACAACAAAATCCAAATAGCACATGCAACTGAGACGTGAACTGTTTTATTGTTAGCACACATAGCCATGGTTCAATTCCTGGCAGTGGTAGTAGTCTGCATACAGAATCATAGTCCACAACTGTACATATATGTCCAGAATGTCCAGTAAAGTGGCCCATATCTGCTGCCTGTCAACCTCTCATCCTGGAAAATCAGTGGGATGATTCCAGACGTATAGGCAGCAAACAGGAAATACTACTGATTGATACACATCTATGAGAACAAAACTGGCAGACTAGCAATTCCCCAAAACCTTATGAGAGTAAGAAGCCATGTATGTCCCATTTACACCCCTTTGTTGTCAAGCTGTGGCTAGAGTGTGCACAGTAACAGAGTGAGATGTGTGTGCATAATAGTAATGTGGAATCTGGTACTGTGTGTGGCAACATTCAGGTACTGCTAACAAACATTTCTCCTACAGGTCTGTCAGATACCAACACTGTGCCCAGAAATACACTGATACCCTGTACTGGTATGGTTTACTTTGGTATTGTATGGCATTGTGACTGATGGACTTGCTCTGAATAATAAGGTATTACTCATCACTGTCACCTATACTGTCCTAAAAAATATAACTGTCTAGGAAATCCTGTATAAGAGTGTTGTAATACAAGGTCAGAATGCAAAACCACAGGAGAATTATAAGACAGAAAGCAGATAGGAGATATACAGCAATATCTATATAGCACATGCATCTCTGATGGACAGTGTTTAAGTTGTAGCAGATACAGCCATGGTCTGAAGTCTGGAAGTAGAAGTATGCTGCATACAGAATCATAGCCCACAACAGATAAGACCAGAATGTCCAGTATATGGGCCAATATCTGCTGCCTGTCACCCCATCCCCCTGGGAAGTCTGTGGGATGATTCCAGGTGTTTAGGCAGCAAACAGGGAATACAACTGATTGTCACACATCTATGAGAAAAACCTGTCACTTTAGCAACTCCCAAAATTGTTATGAGAGTAATAAGCCAATTATATCCTATCTACACCCCCATGTTTTCAAGCTGTGACCAGAGTGTGTACAGTAACAGAGTGAGATGTATGTGCATAATACTAACTTGTAATCTGGTACTTTGTGTGGCAGCATTCAGGTAGTGCAAAGAAACATTGTTCCCAGAGGTACGTCAGATACAAACACTGTGCCAAGAAATAAAAACCTTGATACACTGTACTGGTACTGTTTACTCTGGTATTGTATGGAATTGTGAGTGTTGCAGTTGCTCTGCATAATAAGGTATCACTGATCACTATCACCCACACTGTGCCACATAATATAGCTGTGTAGCAAAGCCTGTATAAGAGTGTGGTAAGTCACTAAAGGTTGAAGAAGGCAATAATCTAGATATGTCCCAGTTCACCTGCATGTGTACAAGACATGACCATAGTCTGTGCATAAAGACATGGACAGCTATGTGCAGAACATGAACCCAGAATCTGGGAGTATGTGTAGAAGCAGTGTTAACAAACATTTCTTCCACAGGTATACCAGGTAAACGGTGTATACTGCAGGTAAAACCAGTTAATGTACAAAGATGACAACAGGCATATCACTGTCCAAACTAAGGCTATGGGGTAGTGTAGTAATACTTGTAAGGTACAGATAACAGCACTGACTAGGAATGTAATGTGGACTACAGGAATATACTAGTTGTTAATTGACATCTTTCTCCCTCCCCCCACCATATCTCCAACAATAAACTACATACCCACCTCAACTGGTATGTAATGACTTCACTGTTCTGATTATGTCCTATTGTTTGATAATTATTTAGGTTCATAGGTTCATAGGTACTATGCTATCAGCCCAAGGGCCTACGTAAGCCTAGCCAACAAGGTTCCCTGGCTTACGCCACCCAAGAAAGTTATTTTCCTGTGCCACTGTCAAGCAGAGGCACAGAAGTGATCCCCAGGGTGTATTTCCCATTTCCCATCCACTCATCAATATTTTTCTTGAAGAGTGCTAATGAAGAACTTTGCTTGACATAGATGGGTAGCCTGTTTCAGAGTATGGGAAGTCTCTGGGACAGGAATCTATCCCTCCAGCATGTCCTTTTTATTGTGGTGACAAGGTTTAGATCCCTAGAGCGTGTAGCTTGGAGAGATTGGGATTTCATTAGGTGTAGGATGTCCAACAGCTCTGGGTTTGACATAGCTTTATATGTTAGGCAGAGATTACCTCGGAGTAGGTGATATGCTATGGAGTAAAGCTGGAGTTTTTTGAGGCGGTCAGTGTAGGGCATTTGTTTGTGGCCAGTAATCCTCTTTGTGAGGTACTTCTGTGGCCTTTCCAGTTGTTGTAGATGTCTTGTGAGGTACATTCCAAAAGGGGCATTGTACTCTATAATGGGTCTAATGAGTGATGAGTAGAGGTGAACAATGACCTCTTTTTTTTCTGGATGAGAAACCTTTTGTGATGAGGTGTGCCACATAGAAGGATTTCCTGACTACTGTGGTGATGTGATTATCAAAGGAGAGACTACTGTCCGCCTGTGTCCCAAGGTCTCTTACCACGCATTCGGTGTTAAGTAGATTGCTGCCTATGTGGTAGTTCATGGGTACAGAGTTTTTACCAAAGGGGATGACAATGCACTTTTTGGCATTGAGCTAGAGACCATGTCTTTGACACCAGGCATCTGTCTCAGTGAGGCCCTTTTGTAGGATGTCCACATTGTTAGGAGTTTCGATTATAGCTCCTAGTTTGCAGTCATCTGCGAATTTAGTTAGCCAAAGACCTTCTGTGTTAGCCTGTACTTCAGAGAAGTAGATACAAAACAGGAGAAGACCCAGGACTGAACCCTGTGGTACTCCACTTGTCACTGTTCTGAAGTCTGATTTGGAGTCTGCTACTTTCACAGTGTGGGTTCTGTCAGTAAGTCAGTTGGCAACCCATCTTGTGACATAGGGATTTATACCTAGTTTAGTGAGTTTATCTATAATTCCAGAGTGGGGGATGGTGTTGAACGCCTTGGCGAGATCTAAATAGGCTGTGTGAACCACCTTCCCCTCATCTATGGCTTTGGTGACTACTTCAAAGAAGTCTATCAGGTTTAGGAGACATGATCTGCCTTTTACAAACCCAAACTGTGTGGGGTCCAGAGTTTAGAGATCTCCAATGTCTTTGTTTATGAGTTCCATGATGATATATTCCATGACCTTGCAGATCAGGCTTGTCAGGCTAATGGGGTGGTAGTTCCCGGGGTCTGTTGTGCCCCCCCCCCTTTGTGGAGTGGGATAACTGTCACGGTGCACCATTCAATGGGCACAAAGCCTGAGGTGAGGCTATGCTTGAACATGGTACTTAGGTGGGGTGCCAGTAGTTCATGTAGAAGGCAGCCTGGGATGTTGTCAGGTCCCATGGATGCTGTGTTCTTGGCTTTGGAGAGTGAGGTTTTTATCTGTGCAGCCATGATTACAGGAACTTTGCATTCTTCCGGTATAAAAACGGGCCCTTTAGGGGGTGAGAGAGGGGTAAAGTTAGCACTGAACCTATCTGCCAGGATGTTGGCAATATCAGTTGTTTCTGTATATTTAGTGTCATTGTGCTGTAACTCAGAGCAGATCTGAGTGTTGCCATTGAGATTTTTGACATAGCTATATAATGATTTGCTGTTGTCTTTAGAATCAGTGGCAATTTTGTTTTCATAACTAGCTTTGGAGGATTTTATGAGGGATCTCAGCTTCTTACTGAGGCTGACCAGAGAGTTCCTCCAATTGTGAGATTTTACTCTTTTTTGCAACAGTTTCTTTCTTCTGTTGTAGAGTTTGTTTATGGCAGAAGACCACCAGATTGGCTTCCTTTTTTGGAGTATAGTGTCTTGGTTCTGTTAGGGATAGCATGATCCATACTGTCGTGTAAGTGCTTATAAAGTGCATTTGTGTAGGATTCAGCAGTCATACCTCTATTGTCAATCTGCATGGGTGTCGTGAGGTTTGCCACTTCTGTCTTAAGAAGCGTGAAGTTGGCTTTGGAGAAATTTTTACGTAGTTTTCCTAATGGGGGGGTGGGAGCGGGATGTGGATGTCTAGGGTGATTAGCTTGTGGTCGGATCTGACCAACGAGGAGCTGACCTCTGGTGTGGAACACCAGTCACCCATGTTGGTGATGACCAGGTCTAGGATATTGCTGCCTCTGGTGGGGGTGTGGATAAGTTGATCCAAGGCGTTGGAATTGATGATTTCCAAGCGTTGAGCAAAAGAGTTGGTACATGAGTAGTTTTCCCAGTTAATGGTAGGGTAGTTGAAATCACCCATTATTAGAGTGTTGGGTTGTACCTTAATATTTTCCAGTGTATCAAGAATAGAGGAGTGGGAATCCTGGGGCATGGTGGGGTGTCTGTAGCAAGCTACAATCTGGATTGTGGTTTTGCCCAGAGTTAGTTGAACTTAGATAGTCTTGGATGCATTATGCTGAGCAACTAGCTTGGAGGTTTGGATATCCTTAATGAATATAAACACGCCTCCACTTTTAGTGTTTCGGTCCGGGTTTGGTGGCCGAAAGGTGTGGTATGAATTATAGCCTGGTAATGCAGGGGTGCTCTCTGGAGCTTTGAACCAGGTCTCTGTCACTGCACAGATGTCAATGTTCTCCATTTTAAGGAGTGCCTCGAGTGAGTGCATTTTGAGGTTTAGACTTCTAGCATTGAGTAGCATTACCCTCAGATTTTGCTTGCTTGTACCTGTTACGGTGGTGAATTTGGCATTTTAACCTTGCCTAAAAAACGCACTATAGGGGTGGCAAGAGCCTTTGCCAGTATCCAGAATCCCAAGGGCGACAGGTGCAGGCCATCTCAGGCAAAGCAGCGTGGTCTGTCGATCATGTCATCCCAGGCAGACAGATACTGGATTCCCTTAAAATGACACCAGAAGCTTAGCCAATTGTTAAAGTCAATCATTTTGTCCTTGTACTGTGGCGTCATTCTGTGTGATGGCAGGATGCTACTCAGGGCTAGGGTCATACCAGCCTGGGCTACAAGATTGGAAAGTTCCTCCATGTCTCTTTTCATGTAGTCCAGGGAGGTACATCTCAGGTCATTCGCACCAACATGGACAATGACAGAGTTATATTTGTACTTATTGTGGAGTAATCTGAGTGCGTGCATTATGTGGTGGATCCTGGCACCTGATATGCAGCTGACAGTAACTTTTTCCTTGTTTAGCCTGGTGAGTGGAACATCAGTGTGCCTGACTATAGAGTCACCTATGACTGGAGTGTTGGGTACGTTATGCCTTATGGGCTGTAGTTGAGTGGCACACTGAGTATCTGGGCTATGTGTCATTTGGGTTGTGTTGGGGGGTGGATGTTGCTTGCATTTCTGCTTTAGAGGTCTCTGTTGTTTGGACAGATTTGTACTGAGGCCTCCACAAGTGTAGATGTGTGTTTTGTGCTTCTGTGTGTGTGTTTTGGTGGTGTAGGTTTTGAGGGACTATGTGATGAGTGTAGTGCGGTGCAAGTGTTTACCTTCTCCTCTTGACTGTCTAGGCCAGTCTTTGGTGAAGAGAGTTTTGCTTCCAGTTTGGCTATATACGTGCATCTCTCACAGGTTGTAGTGTTGGGTGGTAGGAGGAGGGGGTTGTCTGTGTTCATGAGGCAATTGCTGCGTTGTCCCAAGATGCTCCAGTTCATCAAGTGCACAGGAAAAAATACCGGGAGCTGACCTTTAGATATGCCTGAATAGGTGCTTATTTATTAAGTACTAAAAACTGTTTCCTCTAGACAAGTAAGGAAAGCTGAGTGCTGTAGTAATTTGTAACTTATTTAGTGCTTACAATGAGTTCTGAACAAGTGCTGAGATCAAAGAAACAGATGAGTGCTAAAACTAAAATTCAACAGTACAGGGAATGTATTTCAACATGTAGATGTGTGTGTGTGTGTGTGTGTGTGTGTGTGTATTTATATTAATATCTAAATAGATATAACATTTCTATATATGTAGATATATATATATATACATATATAGCTATATATAAACATATATACATACATAGGCATATATATATATATATATATATATATATATATATATATATATATATATATGTCTACATCTATATGTCTATATATACAGCAATTTATATAAATGTAAGCAGATATATATATATATATATATATATATATATATATATATATATATATATATATAGATATATAGATATATATATATAGACATACATCTGTAGATAAAAATGGGAACATAACAAAAACATATATGTCCACATGCACCGTTAACGGGGGTGAGAGGCCCCAAACAACATACGTCTTGTACGAAAAGGTATTCCCCCCCACAGCCAAACACATCTGCCCTGTAATATATTACCAGCTGTTGCAGATCTCATAACCAGGACCTGTCATGACATGGGCACAAGATTTTAACAGTACTCGATCCTACCTGTATGATGTCAGGCTGGTATCAGTAACATATCATGCAGTACGGTCTGGCTCCCATACGGAATGTACAATGTGGAAGCAATCAGCATCCCTAGGATATATATACACAGACAAAGATATGCAGATACTGATATACATACATACATACATATATATATATATATATATATATATATATATATATATATATATATGTATATATATATATATATATATATATATATATATATATATATATATATCTATGGATATATATGTAACTACACATAGACATGCAGAGATATGTATACGAAGATACATATGTAGAAGGTGCACACAATATGGAACAGTCACTATGCCTACAGTTACCACCTTACCAACTGGACATTGTATGAGCCACCCATACAAATGAAAATCATTGCCTGCAACATATACCCACAGAGAGGTGAAAGGATATAACACCGCACAATGGTTTGCATACATGAGAAAGCTTTAGTTGTGTACTATTATAGCTGTATATAGGTTCATAGGTTCATAGACAAGTACTAGGCTATCTGCCCAAGGGCATTTATAAGCCTAGCCAGAATGTGTTGGCTTTCGCCACCCCCTAAGATTAGTTCCCTGTGCCTCTGTCCAGCAGAGCCATTAGTTCCCTGTGCCACTGTCCAGCAGAGCCATTAGTTCCCTGTGCCACTGTCCAGCAGAGCTAGTGCAGTGATCTCCGGGGTAAATTTTCTGTTTCCCATCCACCCATCAAGGTTTATCTTGAAGAGTGTTAGTGAGGGGCTCTGCCTGATGTATATTGGAATCCTGTTCCAAAGCATGGGGAGTCTATGGGATAGGAATCTTTCCCTCCATCATGTCCTATTTATCATTGTGGTGAGGTTTATATCTCTAGAGCGTGTGGCTCTCATATAGCTGTTTAGACACTGACATCCATATAAACAGAGTAATGCAACTGTGAAGCAGTTATTTTAATACAGTAGTCTGGAAAGGTTGACATATGTTGCTGTCCAGGCCGAGGCATTCGAGTAGTACAGTAGTAAAGACAGGCAGGGCCACAGGATACCAAACAATCAACAGTAAGTAATGCAGATGTATAGTTCAGCAGCCTCTGTCTACACTCTGTACACAATACCTAGGGGGTAAAGACCTCAGCTGACACAATGGGATGTAACTGTTACATAACAAGGCATAAATGACACTATCACAATCACACTGACAAACAGAACAGTCTGTGTGGCAGGAGGCAGTAGGCCTGCATTTACTCAAGGTGGATTGTATGATAATGTACATCCAGATACCTTAAGGCAGCTTACCCCTGATACCCCCACATGTTGTAACAGCCTAGGTTAGTTATGATGCATCTTCCCCCCTAGACTCAATAATACAGGGCCATATACCACTGTTACATACACTGGCCTCTGGAGTGCATACGGGCACACATATATTGTGTAGGTGAAGCCCACACATATATGTCCCCAACCCCACAGTATGTGTGGGGAACACAACAGCAGTGAACTGATGGCAGGAATGACAACATGACATACTCATAGCCCACTACAGAACAACCCCTGACAGCATGCCATATGTGCAAAGCCTGGTATGTAGGTGGAGGAGAGAGGCTGGAACACAGGCCAATATGTGTAAAAGTGTTGTAATACACTAAGCAAGTCACTGGTGTTACAGGATAGTCTGCAACATACCCTTAGTCAGGAATATGAAGTTAGAAACAGAAATGGCTATAGCCATGTACTGATAGCACTCAACACATATAGTGCCAGTGATATATCTGACACAAGACCTGTGTGGTGGACAGACAAAACATAATAGGCACACCTCTAGCCATCAAGAGGATAGGCCCACAGTTGAGAGCTATGCAGACTGACTGCATTCCAAGTTAAACTAGTATGTACACACAAACCCTGTAACACCAGTGCTATACAATGCATACAACAACTCTACTCACACTCTGTCTGTAATTCTGGAACCTCCTACAAATTTGTAGCTGGCCTGAGTGTGCAGGTTCTCCTGTAAGAGATATTGCTACCTGCTGTCTGTAAGACTGATGCCCACACACAGGAAGGATGTCCATCATACAGGGAAGGTAAAGGGACCACACCCACATGATGTAAGGATTTATAGTAGTTGGTTGCCATGACAGTGGTAATTAGAAGTACTACACAGCATGCTACATGCAGGTAGCAAGTGGAGGACACTGATTGGTGCAGAGGCCATCATCTGATCATGTGCATCACCTACAAATTCCATGCTGCAATCTATGCAAAGCAGCTCATTTTATTTACTGGAGAGAGACTGAGAGAGAGAGACAAAGTGTGCATAAAAGAAAAAAAAAAGAAATACCAAACACTCTAAAAGAATCTGCAATCCCAGAACAGGTATGTGAAGTATATATGTATGCAACTGACCATAGTACTTGGCCCATAATAATGAGATAGATGATGTGCAATGCTTTATATGTGCCTTCAGCTGTTGTTGTTGTAATGATGTTCAGCTGAACAACTGCTAAAGACAATAGAGTCTGCCTTGTGGGTAGTGGGCTATACCCCTCAACCATGCAGAGCAGCACTGACTGATAAGATGTAAGCCATTATAGTGTGTGTTGTGTAATGGGAAGTATGTATGTTACGTGGACAATAGCTGGTGGTGGAAGTAATGCCATTATGATGGACACGTGAGATCCACAGCCCACCCCTTGCAGGATACTCAGGTTAATCTGTATTGTAACATGCAGAAATTCCATAATTGTGTAATAGGGTTACCTAAAATCTGGCCCTATATATACCCCCTAATGTCAGACTGTGTCCATATGTGGCACCTGTCTGTGTTTTAGCAAGGCAGAACAGTGCAGCTGTGCAGGAGGGTGTTGTGAGATTGTGGACCTGATGTCTGAATGTACCCCATATATAGGTATGCATATGTGTACATATATACATATATATAATACACACACACACACATACACACACACACACACACACACACACACACACACACACACACATATATATATATATATATATATATATATATATATATATATATATACATGTATGTCCACAAATATACAGATACCCATGTGTAGACATATATGAGCACATACATACATCACATATATCTACACATATATAGATATATACCTATGTGCACATGTCTACATATATACAAACACACACACATATATGTATGTAAATACATGTCCCGTATATTACTACCACAGTGCTGCATGCTTTGTGCAAGGAAACAGCACACATAGCAATACACACAGATATCTACAGCTGTCAGTGTGTGCAACATGGACGGGTATGTCACATGTGAACCGCTTGTTGGGACCACATTGCTCTTGTCTGTGAAGTATGGCATGGGAATATGGGGAAGTATGGCAAGTACAGTGGTGGAGGTGGTCAGGGTTGGTCAATATAGAGGACAGCCTACAGGGGTGGTATGTGGCACATGTGGTAGGTAAACACCCTGGATGGTGTGTGTGGTCTGTGATGTGGATGCCCCATGGGCTCCAATATGGACACAATGGGAATAAGCCTCCCACCCACTGCTACTCACAACAGCAGTCCATGTTCTGAAGGTGCCTGGCCTGGAGGCTGAGCAGGAGGAGCATGTCGGCCCTGTGAATGTGTACTGGATGCCTCAGAGTGATGTAGCACATCTCACATGTGTCTGTGGAGCCCATTATGGAACAGAACCTGGAACTGCCCTCAGGGGACATGAACATGTCTGTGAGTGCCCCTGGGGAAGGACAACATCCCCTGGGTTGGTTCCACCTGACGGTATTGCTGGACCAGTACATGAGGAGGCCACAGGGTGGGACACACATGTGATGTGGCCAAGTAACATGGGCAGATGGTTTTGGAGAGGTGGTTCTGCTGGGCAGTAGTACGTATCCATGCTATTGTGTCACTGTTATAGAAAATATGTTGATAGTAATAGTCTACACAATCCCGGAACATGTCCAACAGCATGCATAGATATCCCCAATAACACAGAATGTTAGATGTGCAACAGTCACAAAGCAGCCATACCCCAGGCATATATGGAACCATAGTGGCCCTGACAATGGCATGCAGGTGAATAGTCTGTAATAGGCCAGCAATGATAGTGTCCACACAGGGAACATGGCTACAAACACATACCACAAAGTGTGGTACAATACAGTATCTGTCCCACTGGTAGGTAAGCTGTAGCCATACCTAATGAGTTGTATTAAACAGTTAGTTGTCACTGATATTGTGGGGAGGGGTGACAGAAATGTGTATTAAGAACTGTGGTAACCTTGCTGTATGAGTTGCTCAGACCTGTTTCCATCTTTATGTCTTTCAGGCAAGAGGTCACATGCACGGCTACCACCTTATTCAGCTGCTGAAAATGAAATAGTGCTAACCTGTTTAATCCAGCACTACCCTGTCTTGTTTGGCTGGGCTGACCCATGATCAGCAGGAGCGGACAACCCTGTGGAATGGCCTAGTCCACAGGGGCAATGATGTCAGACTGCACAACTGAAGTAATCAGCATGCCCGGCATCATTATTCTGACCTGCTTCACAATGCCCATTGGTGTGCTGCTGCAGTCTAGGGGGATCACCTCACCACAGGGGGGAGGCATGCCATCCATCCCCCCCTGACACATGTGAAGTAGCTTCTGGCCAGCTTCATGGCACCTGCCCATCCGGACACACACCAACCACCAGACACCTTTCTGGAGGTGGGTGCCACCCACACACTGGCCAAGGAGCGTGCAAGTAAGGCCACAGGGCACATCTATAGGCCACTGTCATGTATACATCCACATCGGTACAGGTAGATCATGCATATCTGACATGTCATAGATATATTTTGTTGCTGCATAGTAGTGATAAACAGATGTCCATATGTGGTAGTATTGTGGAAATGTACTGTTGATGTATTGTAATACTGCACCCACCCTGTAGCACTGCCACAGTTGTGGCCACTAACTATGCATCTCTCACCCTCTTATGTAGGTTCCTCTGGGACACTGCCAAGGCAGCAGCCTGTAGTTGGTGAGTATGGTTTATGTAGATGCTTGCCAATACACCGGACATGTAATGGCTATGGTATATGCCATGCACATATCTAACACACCTACCCAGAATGCATGCTGTACATGTGCACATATTGTTGCTGTGAAATGCACGGCATCACAAGGGTGACCATGATGGGATATTGGAAGGGTATGTCAGACACCTGCATGATAACTAAAATCCTGTCATTGCGGAATGTGTCCACAGGGAGTAATATAATGGTGGGAGACATGGCCTACAGTAGGGACATGTCTGGAACAACACCCATATACAGTGCAACACCAGTGTATATACCTGTAGGACAATGGCAACTTCTACAGAGATACACTATAGCATAAGGCATTACAGTGGTTCACATTATCAGCTGGGACAAGGCTGTAACATGTGGTGTTCAGTATATGGGACACTGCAAAGTGAGACACATGTGTAGGGCTTACTCTTCATGCATCTGCAAAAAGGCTGAAGGAGGGGGGAGGGGTGTCAGCATGACACACCAGTGTATTGCAGCAGGGAACCTAAGGATGCTAAGAATGGCTGTATCTGCACATAGTCAGGTTCAGGACCTGTGGCAGCTGTAACCGTACCCCCACAGCAATAGTGACAGCAGTGTGTGAACACCAAGGGATGTGCACATGAGTAGACCTTGCAACCATGCAGAATAGGGGAACAGGGGTGGGAGGTTGACATAATTGTTAAGGTGTTTACCTAACAGACACAATGTGCAGGGTTTGAGTCTGACATGGGGTAATTGGCTTGACTTTAAATGGCCCACTAGGACAGTTAGCCTAGTACTAATCTATGACTCTATGAACCTATGTGTAGGGCAGACTGAACATATACTGGCAAACACAGATGGCCCATGCTGGTATACCCCTGCCAGGAGTAGTGACTGCTGTAGTACACACAACAAGAGAAACAACAAACCACCATGATAAGGGTGTGCACACATATACCCACATGGTGTGCATGCATCATGGTCAGCATCCACACAACTAACACATTCCGTAGACACTGCATGTGAAAGTACGGGACATATGTCACATATTGGGCTCATGTACTGCTAAGATATGCAATGATGTGGTCCAGTGGCAGATCAAGGATGGGTGCATCATATCAATAATGGTGTGTACACCCCCCATAGCCACGGTATGCTCTGATGGTTGTCAGTGTAAGAGTATTGGATTGGTCTTACATGGTCCGCTGATGTTGAGAGCTGTGCATCAGACATAGGCATTCACAAATGACATCTGTCCACATATCATACCAGGTATGTGTTGCTGAAAAACATAGGAGTAGTGAGCATTAAAGCTGACATAACTGACACAGTAGTACACATTCAGCAATAGGCTGTACACCTGTGAAGTGTGGTGCACAGTATATGGTAGGGTGCAGAACAGGTGCACAGAAATACTGTGTTCATGGGTGCAGTGGTATCCAGGGGAAGGGGCTTCACCTAGTGACACAGCACATGCATCACACACATGTATAGTGTTGCCACCATGACTATAGCTGCACTGCATTCTGTTGGGTACTATATGTTATGCATGTTGACAGAGGGGTAATAGGAGGACTGTGTGTACTATCATTGTGCAACCTCACCTGTATGTGTGTGTGCATCCTGGTGGATAGTCAGTTTGTCTGTAGGGTCACCGTGAAGTGGAGGGAGGATGATGCATGTAGGATGCTTGTGTGCATGTGTGTGTGTTTGTGTGGCTGGCCATGTATGCACATGTGTGATTGTGGGGTGTTCATACAGCAGTACCTCCCTCTGGGATCATGCAGTCCATGTACATGGACTGCCACATTACACACTGGGAATACTTGACATGTGTGTAATCACAGGACAGCTGATAGTATAATATGGTCTGTAGGATGGAACAGGCATCGAGAGGGAAGGTAGACACCAGGTACACCCTTAATATCTAATTCAGCAGAGAGGTCACCTACAACCCACGTTTGCAGCACTACAGATGCATTGGGGAAGTACTAGTCAATACCAGGGAGTGTATCCAAATATTACAGTTGTCACATGATAGGCTGAATGAGCAGCATATCTGACATGTATTGAGCATTACATACATATGACACACCAGTGCGTGATATTATGGATAGAACATAGTAGCCCACACATATAGGGGCCATGGTCATGATGTCCAGATATACAGAGGGTGCATACCAAATGACAGCAATAAGGACATGTAAAACCACTACACACAGGTCAGACAGGTAATGTAGTAACAGGTCTTGTGCTGTGACTGCTTGTGTAAGCATTTAGAGGACTGATATGTTAATGAGTGGTATCAATGTGTCTATGTTAACAAGTGTGATGCAGGATGGGGTACCACATGGACATATACGTGGAACTGTCTGTAAAGCCATGGACAGGTAGGTATTATGGAGGTTTGTGTGTGTGTGTGTGTGTGTGTGTGTGTGTGTGTGTGTGTGTGTGTGTGTGTGTGTGTGTGTGTGTGTGTGTGTGTACTGTTAGGCAATGCTGTACAGGTTTTAAAGTGCATATATTGTTTTACCCCACAGGTGGCAAGGTGGGTCAGGGTCCCTCCTGCATGCAATCTGATGTTGGTGTCTATACAGACACCAAAGATGATGATAGTACTGTTGAGGCACAGGTGGGGTTGTCAGGGGCTGACACTGCGCCAACATTTGATATCCCCCTTTTAGCCACCCCAACCCTGCACACAGTTTCAGTGCCTGTACATACCCCATCACCAGTGGCCATAGTGGAGGGACAGCTGGCATTTGGTGGCATTGCACAGAAATGTGTGGTGACCATACCTACTGTGTCTGGTCACAGTAGGCATAGCAGGATGTCCAGCAGGCACCACATAGGAGGATGTCCCAGGGTGCTCATGGTTGGGCCGATGGGCATCATGCTCCTGCAGAGGCGACATAGCTGGTACCAGCAGATGGATGTTTCAGGCATCTGTGGAACGTTACACCAGACAGGGCCTGAGGCTGCAGAGGGCTGCTCTCACATCTGCAAGTGACAATGCCCATGAACTGGCTGGTGCCATCCGTGCATTAACTGAGTTCATGGATAGATGGTCTGGTGAGATGATGACCCTCACTGACCATGGTCTGTCCATGCTTGAATGTGCAGTGGGAGTACGGCAACAGCCACGTGGATATAGGCCAGCAATGCCAACAGCTGGCAGTCAATGTGGATGTGCTAGGACACCAAGGGGTTCCCGTAGTGGCAGTACCAGCCCCGGCAGTTTGGGGTAGTACTGTCCACACCACACCACAGCAGGCCATGAGCATGTGGTCCTGGCCAGTCCCAGGAGGGTCCTGGTACCAGCGAATATTTGTCATCAGCAGGTGAGAGTAGCACATCGAGGCCTATAGAACCCCTGCCAGCCACAGTCCACGTGTCCATGGCTGACAGCAGTGAACTGCACACCCTGCCAGGTATGGTCAGCAGCTGTCCATAAGCACCTGTGTAGGGCAGCCACATGACAGAAATGTGTGCATGCATACCCACACCCTATCCAAACACACCTAAGTCAACCCCATACCTGCACACACCACAGCACCATGCCCAGCTCACTGCAGTACACCCCTCACACACACATGGTGTCAAATGTATGGCCCACCCTCGACCTCTGGCAAACCAACATCACACCCTGTGCATATGATGATACCTGTGCCACATCCCTGTCATCCATACCATCAATGCAGAGACAGGCTAATATGGTTCTGATACACACGATGACTGTACTACAGTGTACCACAGTACTGCAGTTGTAAGGAATAAAATGTAATGCATATATGGCAGGTAGTGTAGCCATCCAGCAATGATCATTATACCTGTTAGTAACACTGGTTGGTTGTGGTCTCTATAATGTTAACCATTTGTGTTGTAGGTGTACATGTGTCAGCACAAGGATGGTCTGCAGTCATATTCCACAATGGGTTATGGCACTGTGGTGGCACCATGGCTGTGACATAACTGGGGTACAGTTGAACACATGTCACAAATTACTAAAACAGTTATTGCCTGTGCCACATGGACAGGTGACCTGCTGAGGCGTGTATACCTTGCAACCTAATGTAGACCCATCCACATACACTCACAATGTTATTTGACAACACTGGGACTAGACCCCTACCTAGCTATGTAGTGATACTGAAGTGTGTGGCATACATTGCACACAACACACAGAGTTTAGGGTGAGGTGTGTGCCAGGTTACATGTTACATACTGCACATCCACAGACATATACAGTATGCTAATGGAGGATGTAATGGGTGTATATGGACAATATGTAGTGTGACATACCTTCATATACACATTAACAGACATATAACAGGCAGACACACATCTGAGATACCAGGGCGTATTGCTGCTAACTAACTTGACCATGTGTCCAATGTGTTACAGCTAGGCTGCACACAGCACATGCATAACTGGCTTGGATTGTGGTATCAGTTACCTGCATGGTCGATGATGACAGTGGTAACCATAACGTGGTACATGGGACATATACCAGGTGTACCATGATGTAATGACAGTGTACACAGCACCCACATCCCCCAGTGGATATTGTACTCCCTAAAACCCATGATGACACTTTGCCATACCCACCATCACACATTGATTGTGACTGCGATACAACCCATACTATACCCCAACAGTGGTACTACAGGGATATGCATCTAATGCACATGTCACACGCGTAGTAGGGTGTTGCATTGTCATGCCTTACCTATGGGCAGAAATAACACTATCTGTACTACTGTGTGGCAATGGGTATTGTAACAAGAGTATGTGTCATCAGAATGCTGTACCCTACAGATATACGGACATGCACAACTACACACACATGCCAGAACATGCCAGTACTTTCGCGATTTTGAATTTCGCTGTTTTAATATTTCGGTAATGTGGGGTTTCAGGCTTATAGTCCTGGTAATTTGGGCTTCGGGATTGTGCAATTTCGGGATTCAGTAGTGAATCTGTCCATATATATATATATATATATATATATATATATATATATATATATACATATACAAATCCATCTATGTATGTATGTCGATATGTACATGTGTATATATTTATATAGATATATGGATAATTATATATACACATATGTTCACCATATGTCCTGAACATGGAGTGGAGCCCTACCTCACCCCCAGTAGTCCCAACCTCTTAGTGCAAGGGGATGTCAGGTATGTATTGCAGGTATATTTGTAGACTACTGCTACTGTAATAAGGGTTGTCTTCACAGACATGGTGTGTATGGGAGGTCACATGTGCTTTTAACATGTGCACCATTGGCTACTGATAGACAGCCTAAGGACATTATAGTACAGTACCACTGCTAGCACAGTAATGCTCCTGTGGACTACTGCAGAGATATGGCCAATATATGTGGACAGTCTGACACACTCTGGTCACTCCAGAGGTATACACAGAACCCATTAGTGCAGAACATGTGGACCAAGCCTGACAATGTGAATATTAACAGTCATGTAGATGGATATAGCATGTAATTACTGGTATACAATTTCCCCCATAGGTTATGCATTCATACACCCCTGTCTGTCCTGACACATAACAACTGCTGTTACAGAGGTGCCATGGCCATATACTAACCACTAGTTAGTGACATACATCTGTACAGCATCCCACTGCTTTGTCTGATATACATGACTGTTATGGTGGCCCAGCAGCAGTACATCTGGCAAGTATCTGGACCTGACATCTCACTGGGTAAGTACACTAAGTTGCTAGGCATGTAACAAAGCACTGTGCAGGCTACAGGCAGACTGCCTCAACACTGTCCAACATTTCCTATCGGGAAATGCACATGTACCTGCAGAGATAGCAGGCTCTACAGGCATGTCATGGCACAGAGTAACAGACACCTGTGTGAAAGTGCATAACCACAACCAGTGTGAACACAGCCACAGCTGATTCATCCTCATATGTGCCACTCACACACCAACCCTACATATACTGGGCTGCTACACAGTGTTGTCCAATGCCTGTCTGTGGTATGGGACATGTGTGTGTTTGGCCCTTCAAACATGTAAGTCGATAGGGTAACATACAGTGGAGCAGCATGTAACACCAGGTAGAACAAGACCAAGAACAATGATATTTACCACAGTCTGTACACAGACCAAGGTACATATTCACAATACACGCACTGTCGACAATCACCATAAGTACACAGACCTCAGTACTGTACACACAACCACAGAATGCCCAGGGTATGTCCTCAAATATAACCCATACTATACATAACATGTGTACCAGTCTGATATCTCACTGGCTTGTTATCAGATATGATGTCAATAAATATGGTGTACTGAATATACATGTGGTGGGAACTGTTAATGGACAGCAGGTTGACCCTGCACCTACATTGATAGCATGATACAAGTATTCCCTGGTGTCAGTTGCATCTGTCCATACAGGGCATGTGTTTTAGGCATGGTATGTCCTTTGTGGGTCACATTTGATGACACCACAGGTGCTGCAGGTGTCCAGTGGGGAACATTGGGAAGATGCACTGTCTGCATGTATGTGCCTATTGGACTGATGGACAGGGTGTCATGCCTTCTGTAGCTGACTGCAGTCACACCATGGTTACTATCAGTGGGCAATATGCAGGGTACTACCAACATAGAAGTTGTTGCCTGGGCAATTGTATGTGTGTATGAGGCATGGGTTGAGAGTGTTCTCTGGGTAATACAAGGGTTGCTAACTTTGTTTGCCTGACCTTGATGTCACATGTAGGGGTATGGATTTGCACCCCAGCCTCTTGGCTATTTCACATCTGTTATCCCTGTACGATGAACATTGTGACATATACTAGGGCCATCATATAAGAAATTTGCAAAACCCGCTCCCAAATGAGTCCAGTTGCTACACACTCACCTCCACACAGGATACAAATGACAAACACAGACACACACACCTTTCATCTCTGGGATTAGAACTCCTACCTAGCTAGTTTATTACACTACAGCACTACACAGTTTTAGGACATGTCACGGAGATTACTGGAGTACTCCTTCCCAAAGGTGTATTTCACAGTGAATGATATCAAAAGGGTTGCCAAAGTAAGGCATTTGAATTGTAGTGAGTGTGACTAACCTAAAAAGCATTGCTCCCTACACAGACATATAAACTTCCACACCTGCCATGTGTTGGAATAGAACCCCTACCAGAGATTTATATCACACTACAGCATTACACTGTTATACGACACGCCAGAGAGATTACAGGAGTACTTCTTCCCCAAAGGTGTATTTCACTGTGAATGACATCAGCAGGATTGCCAAAGTAGGGCGTTTGAATTGTAATGAGTGTGACTAGCCTAAAAAACAATGCTCCCTACAAAGACATAGAGACATCCACACCTGCCATGTGTGGGAATAGAACCCCTACCAGAGTTCTATATCACACTACAGCATTACTCTGTTATAGGACATGCAACAGGGATTATTGGAGTACTCCTTCCCCAAAGTTGAAATTCACAGTGAATGACATCAGCAGAATTGCCAAAGTAGGGCATTTGAATTGTAGTGAGTGTGACTAGCCTAAAAAGCATTGCTCCCTACACAGACACACACACACACAGACACACACACACACACACACACACACACACACACACACACACACACACACACACACACACACACACACACACACACACACACACACACACACACACACACACAGTTGCCATGTCTGGGATTAGAACTCCTACCCAAATGGTTTATCACACTACAGCAGTATGCAGTTATAGGACACACCTCAGAGATTACTAGACTACAGCTTTCCAAAAGGTGTATTTCACATTGAATGACATCAGCAGCCTTGCCAACATAGGGCATTTGAATTGTAGTGGGTGTGACTATCCTAAAACGCATTGCTCTCTACACAGACAGAGACGCACACACTTGCCATGTCTGGGATTAGAAGCCCTACCTAACTAGTTTACCACACTGCAGCAGTAAGCAGTTATAGGACACCCCACAGAGATTACTGGGCTACAATTTTCCAAAAGGTGTATTTCACAGTGAATGATATCAGCAGCCTTGCCAAAGTAGGGCATTTGAATTGTAGTGGGTTTGACTAGCTTAAAAAGCATTGCTCTCTACACAGACACACACACACACACACACACACACACACACACACACACACACACACACACACACACACACACACACACACACACACACACATACACACAGTTGCCATGTCTGAGATTAGAACTCCTACCTAACTAGTTTATCACACTACAGCAGTACACAGTTATAGGATGCACTATGGAGATTACTGAGCTACAGCTTTCTGAAAGGTGCATTTCACAGTTAATGGCATCAGCAGCCTTGCCAAAGCAGGGCATTTGAATTGTAGTGTGTGTGACTAGCCTAAAATACATTGCTCTCTACACAGAGACACACACACACTTGCCATGTCTGGGATTAAAAATCTTACCTAACTAGTTTATCATATGACAGCAGTATGCAATTATAGGACGTGCCACAGAGATTAATGGGCTACAAGCTTCCCAAAGTGTATTTCAAAGTGGATGACCTCAGCAGGCTTATCATATAGGGCTATGGGGAGGACAGTGTGGGTGCATGGGCTATAATCCATTCATCTAGAGGTTGACACTCCGCATGCGGGCACACGCAGGGTTATATTCCACAGGTATGTGTATACAGCTGCTATATGACTACTTCTTTGTACAGTCATGTTGTACAGCTAGCACTTTCACCACATAGTCTGTAATGCTGACGGATACCAGTGACTAATGTCTACAGTGAGTGACATTTAGACCGCATGTGGTTGTAGCCATTTGGCTGTGTGCTGGGTGGGACAGACCTCATAATGGATGACTCCTTGTCACAGTCACTCTCTTCTACACATCTATGTATGTCTACTTTTGGCTTATTTTAGTGTGTTGTCCTTGCCATTGTGTGTGCAAAGCCTCACTGGTGCATACTGAGGAGTGTCTGCACTAACATCTGCAACTGCCAAATATGTATGGTCCACTGTTTGCAGACATGGGCTTCATTTGTTTAAGTGTGTGAGCATGCCCAGTATGTCCTTCTGTATTGAATGGGTGGATCAATTCCAGGAAGTTTGTACTCCACTGCAGACCTTTGTGTTGTACACCTACAGGTAGCAAACTGTTTCTGCAGGGTATCTGCTGATCATTTGGCAATATGAGGACAAAATGTGCTGGGAATAGTGTGCACTGTAGGTGATTGTGTCTGTGCTCCTTCAGCTACATGATACTGCTGTTAGCAGAGATATTTGACTTGTGTACAGTGTTATACACTGTGATGTTTTTTGTCTTTGTGTACTATCAGGTGGACATTCCTGCTCACAGTGATGTCTTGGGGGACAAGGGTGACTGCAGCTGTGTGCAGTATTGTGGGCAGATCCCTACTTATTCATAAGGTAGGCCATTCTGGAGGGGGAGCTGCAGACACTTGCTGCTGGGTCTGTGTATCCAGTTCAACACCTTGATACAGTGCTGGCAGAGGATTCCATACTTCTACATCCATCAACATGACAGTATGGTCTTATATTGCTGTGGCAATACCTCACAGCTATACAGATTCACACAGGTTACCCAGAGGCAGGGACCATGAGTCAGGACATTACCCCTATTGGGGTGTACTGGCAGGTAAGTAGCCACCCATTTATGTGTTTGCAGCCAGGGATAGTGTTTGCACACAGCTTTCTGTCAGACCTTGCACATTCCATGCTGCCCATGTTCCCACCCCCCTCTGTTATTCTATCCTCTTCCATACATTATGCATACATTCTCTGATAATTTCCCTAAAGTTATCACCCCATCACAGCTGTGTTTTCGTGTTGGTCCATAGTTCATGCAGTGGGACATGGTGGACATGTTACTGTGGTTTGTCCACATGGCCTTGCATATGGCTTATATGGAGTGTGTTATGTTGTTATTTCTGGTGTCCATGACATAAAATGCATTGACAGTACGGGTGAGTCACAGGCCCTTGGCAGAGGCCTGTGGGCCATTAGGTGTTGATGCAGGCCAGATGTGGCAGGCTGTTGCATTCTGTCAGTCTTACAGTCTCAGACCGCCATACAGTATATTCCCCTGGGGTGACAGGGTAGGTGTGCTTCCTGTTCATGCCAATACCTTCTATCAGTCTTGTTCAGGTGGTGTGGATGCTGGCAGGGTGCGACCTGCAACTAGCGATACACCTGCATGGGATACCCACACTGCATGCTGCATTCATTCGCTATTGCCATATACAGGTGGGGTCATATTGTACCCATTCCCCACAGCAAGGATACTACCAGAGAGGTACCTGTGGGTGGTGTTTGTATGAGCTGGGTGCATGTGTGCTATGGGCACTACTTGCATCTGATACACAAATATGCATTGGGCATTCCAGTTTGGCTGGCATGTGCAGATGCATCAGCTGTTTCCCAATACATCAGTCCTACCTCCTTTGTGATCTGCAAGTGTTCGGGCAGACAACACCAGTATCCCCTACTACAAGACCAGATAATGTGATGCATACCTGTATGTACAGTTCCAAGGGTATCTCCATTTCACAGTGACACAATATATACTGTATGTCTGGGGTACTTCCTCCTGTGTACTGCTTGTATATCTAGCCCAACAGCCATGCCATATCAGTCTTTCAGATGGTGACACATATTACCACCATACATTTACAATGGCTTACTGCTAGCATGTGTTATACTGGTGGGTATTGTCCTTGGCACTGCAGTTGTGAGGACTTGTCCCTGTCATCAGCAGTAGTGGGCAATGGCCACCAGCTCTTACCTCAACATGCATACATACTGACCACTCTCACACAATATGAAACATACACCAACCTAACACACACATACCTGCATATTGTGCATATGCTACAACCTATCCTGCTACCTTGGCCACCTCTGTACATCTGTGCTCCACTGGTATTGTACCTACAAATACATGTTACTACATTTCTACATAGGGTTATGGGGAGCACGCATGACTGTTATGATGTGTGTACATCAGTGGAGGGGGGGACACACCAGACCTTTACTACATATCTAAATAGGTTTGGGGGCACACCTGACTGTTACTACATTTCTAAGTAGGGTTGGGGGAGCACACCTGACTGTTTCTACATTTCTACACAGGATTGTGGGAGGGGGGCACACTTGACTGTTACTACATTTCTACACAGGATTGGGGGAGGGCCACAGCTGTCTGTTTCTACATTTCTACACAGTGGTTGGGAGGGGGCACACCTGACTCTTGCTACCTTTCTACGCTGCATTGGGGAAAGGGGCACACCTGACTGTTTCTACATGTCTACATAGGAGTGGGGGGCACACCTGACTGTTTCTACATTTCTACACAGGATTGGGGGCACACCTGACTATTTCTACAGTTCTTCACAGGATTGGGGAGGCACACCTGATTGTTTCTACATTTCTACACTGGATTGGGGGGCACACCTGACTGTTACTACATTTCTACACAGGATTGGGGGGGCACACCTGACTGTTACTATATTTCTGCATAGGATTAGGGGGGCACACCTGACACTTGTACACATTTGCTATCACTGTACTGGTATGTCAGGTACTCCATTTTGTTCTGTATTCTAACCTATCATGCTGACTAGAGGTATATCAGTGTACTACAGATCTTAGCTTTGATTGACCTACATATTAGTTTCTGACTTCCTACCCTTCAGAACTAACATTCCACTGCCTGTCTTGCTGTAGTCTGTCTGTGTAGGCCTAGAGGGGAGGTTACCCATAGACATTATTCAGAGGCCATAGCACAGCCTTTGTTTGTGTTTGTCTACACCTGTCCTGCTGGCTGAGACTGTTGTTGAGTATGTGAACCTCTCTGACTGGCATGTGTGAGTCATATGGGCACACATGTGACCCAGCACATTTCCTGCAGTGGGTTTTGTCACCCCGTGGAGTACTGGCTACTATGGTGAAACCAGTATTTGTTACAGAGCGCCTGTTGCCACTATAGGTGTCTGTTATCTGCTGTAATACCATTCAGCCACCCGATTCCCTTGCATGCTCACATCTATACCATAGATACAGGTAACAACACATTCTACTCCATTCAGCAATTGGTAGATTGAGTGACTTACCTTGTGGGTGTCCCAGTATTGAGGGTGGTGCTGCAGGGCTGCCTATGTCGGATGCACATAGTACACTCCCTACACATGGTTGAGCACAGGTAGTGTCATGTTTGGCATCCCTTTTACTGTATGTGCAAGTCAGAGAGAGAGATGTGTCATTCCCTGGGTCCCTCCTGTGACAATGTATGTGCTATGCATTGCCTCTTTGCCACGGCCAGGACATACTGGGCAAACCTCCATCTGCCTACTGGGGCGGGCTCAAGTTGTTCCACCTCCAAGTCACTCTGTGCCTCTGCAGGCCTTGGCAATGGTGGGGGGCTGTGGAGACCTGCCCTGTGCTGCTCCTGCTGCTGTTTCCACAGGATCATATTGTGTAGCATGGCACATATGATGACAATTTGGGTACATGTAGCTGGTGAATACTGCAAGCCTCCAACAGATGTGTCCAGGCACAGGAACCATGACTTGAGCATCCCAAACACTCATTCTATTATAATTCTGGTCTGTGTGTGTGCCTCAAAATGGAGTTCTTGTTCGGGTGTGTGTGTATTTCTGATGGGTGTCATCAGCCACAGCTCCAGTGTGTAACCAGCATCCCCCACTAGATGACCATAAGGGATGTCCAGATTGGAAAATCTCTGGTACAGCTGCGTCAGATGCCAGATGTGGGAATCGTGATAGCTTCCAGGGCAGCCAGCGCACACATTTATTATTATGCCCTGAGCATCGCATATGACCTGGCAGTTGGAGGGGAAGCCCTTGCGGTTCATGTAGACCCTACCCCACTCACTGGGTGGTGCTTTGATGCATATGTGCGTGCAGTCTATAGCACCCACTACCACAGGGTATTTTGCTATTTGGTGGAACAGTTGTATATTGCTGGCCAATGCCTCATGGGTGTAGGGGAAATATACATGCTCACTGGCATATGCTGACATGGCATCCAGGAACTGGTGGAGTAACCTGGATGCTGATGCCTGTGAGATCCCCATCATATCCCCAGTTGGCCTTTGGAAGGTACCTGTGGCTAGTATTCTTAGGCCTACACATACCTTGGTATCCACTGGGATGGGTTCCCCTCTGTTAGTTCTGTGTGTCAGGCATGGCCGGCACAGCTCAACAGTTTGCTGTAAGAGGTCCCTGTCCACCCTATAGCACTCCAGTATCTCCAGCTCATGTAGCCCCTGGTAGGTTACCCTGGGTCTGTACACTCTTCTCCGTCTCCTCACTGTGGGTTGGTTGACAGCATTCACATCCTCACCACCCTCAGCCTCTTCCACATGTTGTATGATAGCTATTGCAGCCCCTATCATTTTGTTGTTTTGTTTGTTAAAACGTCACCACTTGTATACACTGGTGGTGTAGAGTATGGGGAAAACCAAAGGGAAAGGTGTCTGAATAGTTTATAGTAGTGTTCTGGGCTGGGCTGGTCTGCTTCCTGTGTAATTTGCTGATTCTGATACATTTCACCTGCCAGCTATGCTAGTTCTCCTAGATTACCTTCCTACTGCTGTTTTCCCTTCCTATTGTCTTCCTGTTTAAGCCGTGCAAACACAGAGCTGAAATGTGCACAGAGCTGCTATTTCCTGGTTTACTCCCCCCCACTTAGGCAATGTAAAGAGTGCTAGGTAACCTCAGACACACCCCGTTGCTTAGTTGTGCTACGCTTGGAGTAAACCTGAGCCACAGGGCTCCAATCTGCTTACAGTATGCCCGACACACACCCCTATGATGTCAGCTAACTCCTAGGTTTGCACCAAGCTGTTCCTGCTCTTACACCGTTGGGAGCTGACTAGCATGTAGAGGAAATCTGGGATTCACTATCATTCCCCTCATTTGCATAGGATTGCCTGCTAATGCATAGTTACATGTCCCACACTGAGCCTCCCCCCTTAGCAACCACTATTCATTGGCCATATTGTCTTCTGCCTGCCACAGAGTATAATGGCAGAATAGTGATTTTAGTTAGAATGCTTATTTTAGTTTTATTTTCTTATTTCCCCCCTATCTCGTTTGTGCACCACTGCCTTAAACAGCCAAGATCGGCTATAAAAAAATATAAAAGTTGATTTTTTTTCCAAGTGTTTTCCATGCCAATGGCCTTATAGTTGGCCATTGGCATGCTTTATACATGATATCCACCCTTTATTTGGATCTGTCATGGCTCCGTTTTATAATTTGCAGAAATGTACTCTGTTACTGGTGGAGTACATTTCTGCAGATTACACTAGTCCTGCACAGCCAGTTTCCAGCTTCCTGGATCACAAATTCACCTCATTTGCATAGATTTGATGGGGTAATTTGCATACAGAGGCTGAGTCCATGCAGAACTAGTGCAGGAGTGGTTGTGCACACCCCTACAGGTTATTCCTGGATCGCACGGCAGACATATTGCCTGCTGGACCTCCTGCACTAATCCTGCACACCATGCAAGGCTTGCAGAATCTGGGGGATTGTCTTCCCCCATAGTGTCTTTTCTAGGCAATCCCAAACTGAAAGTTCTTCCGACATAGCAAATCAAAACCAAGAAAATCTGAAGGTATTGCTGCTCAATGCTAAGAATCTAAACAAAAAAACTCCACTGCCTAGAAGTTCTGTTAACCCTAGAGAATGCTGACATATGTGCAGGCACTGATACATGGTTTAAAGCTGTGGAGAGCACACCAACAGTGCAAGGTTATAATGCTTTCTACACATTTAGACCAGCTATAACACAGACAGGAACTAAAGGTGGACGTATCTCAATTTACATCAAAAATAAATATATATAAATATACCTCAAGGCTAGTCAAACAGGACAATGCACTTGAGCTTCTCCAAGGTAAAATCACCATAGGCAAAATTGCATACTAATTCTTTGCAAGCTATAAGTCCCCCTCTATGACCCAGGAAACCCATACCATGTATTTAAACTTATTGGAAACACCCACCATCCAACCCAATACCATATTCATGGGTGGCTTTAATTACCCACTATTAACTGGGAATCCTATATGACACCAAATGTTCAGGCACAGAGATTTCTGGATTTTGTAAACACAAAGACGCTGAACCAGATTTTCAACACAATAACTAGGGATGCAACCATACTAGATCTGGTTCTCACTAATATGGAAAAGTGCTGCACACCCCCTAGTCTAATGTCTTCCCTAGTAAGATCAGACCCAAAAATGGTCTCTTTTAAAGTAAAAATAAAACCTGGACCCCCAGCTAACCCTGGAATACTCAGGAACTATTCTAAAGCTAACTTCTTGCTATTAAGTGATAACCTGGAAAAATTTCAAACAAGTTGTCCAACACTTCCTCTCTCAATTTTCCCCACTGTAGTACAACCTCAGAGTTAGTATTTATAGTCAGTGGTGTGCCCTCTACTTGGGTGGGTTTGAAATACTGCTGTTTGTGAGATGGGGAAGTGCTGGCCAACTAGTTACTTTCCCTGTCTCATAGGTTCGATAAAGTGCTCATTCGATGGATGGACATCCGACGACTGGATTTCGATGATGTGCCATTTGATGGTTAGTCTATTTGACAATTAACCCTAGACCCAATTTTTATATATCATTTGGTAAGTGTGAAACATTTTTCTGGTTTTCCTGTCCAACTGATCTAATACCTTTTGAAGCCAATCACCAAAAAACTGTAAGTTTGAACAGGAAGAGCAAAAGGTTTATAGCTTGGACTTTGTTCCTAGATGTTAGGGCTGATTTTACTATTAATTTTAGTCTTCTAAAATATTCCTTACTTAGTTTTGTTCATATTTGTTTATGTTTTATTGTTGATCCTTCATCAATTCCGAAATATTTATACATTTCCTCCTGCTCAAGTTCCTTTATAGGTTCATAGGTTCGTACTAGGCTATCTGCCCTAGAGCATTTATAAGCCTAGCCAGAGTGTGTGTGGCTTTCACCACCCCTTAGGGTGAGAATACTATGCCCTTTTAGGGTTTAGTTTACTGTGCCTCTGTCTAGTAGTGACACAGAGATGACCCCCGGGGTAAACCTACGATCTCCCATCCACTCGTCAAGATTTCTCTTGAATAGAGTTAGTGAGGGGCTCTGCCTAACATGGATTGGGATTCTGTTCCAGAGTGTAGGGAGCCTCTGGGTTATGAATCTGTCCCTCCAGCACGTCCTATTTATTTCTGTGTTGAGGTTTAAGTCTCTTGCTCTCGTGGCTCTGATGGATTTGGATTTTCTGAGGTGGAGCATGTCCATTAATTCCGGATTGGACATGGCCTTGTACGTCAGGCACAGATCACCTCTGAATAGGCGGTATGCGACTGAATAGAGCTGGAGTTTTTTTCAGTCGGGCAGCATATGACATATGTTTAAGACCCTTTATCCTCTTGGTGAGGAACTTTTGGGGTCTTTCCAACTAGTGCAGGTGTCTGGTAAGATACATCCCAAATGGGGCATTGTACTCAATCATTGGCCTGATAAGAGAAGAGTACAGGGGCACAATGACCTCTCTTGATCTAGATGTGAAACCCTTCATGATAAGGTGGGCAATATAGAAGGTCTTCCTAACCACTTTGGCAATGTGAGTGTCAAATGAGAGGTTACTGTCAACCTGGGTCCCTAGGTCCCTGATTACCTCTTCCGTACTTAATGGATTACCACCTATGTGGTAATTTGTGGGTACCTTGTTTTTCCCAAAGGGTATGACTATACATTTTTTGGCGTTCAGCTTAAGGCCATGGCTCTGGCACTAATTATGCATTTCTATGAGGCCTCTCTAAAGGATGTTTGTGTCCGCTGGAGTATCAATTATGGCGCCCAGTTTGCAGTCATCTGCGGACTTTGTCAGCCACAGTCCTCCTATGTTTGCCTGTACCTCGGAAAAATAAATGCCAAACACGAGGGGTCCCAGGACTGAGACCTGTGGGACACCGCTTCTGACTGGCTTAGAGTCTGACATAGCTCCAGCAACTCTGACCCTGTGGGTTCTGTCCTTGAGCCAGTTTGCAACCCATCTTGTGACATATGGGTTTACATTTAAGATGGTGAGTTTGTCTATGATGCCCGAGTGGGGTATTGTGTCGAAAGCTTTTGCAAGGTCAAGGTAGGCTGTGTGAACTGCCTTACCCTCATCAATGGCCTTAGTGACTGTTTCAAAAAAGTCGACCAAGTTCAAAAGGCAGGATCTGCCCTTGACAAAGCCAAATTGGGTAGGATCCAATGTCTGTAGGTCCCCAATGTCTTTGTTTATGAGTTCCATAATGATCCTCTCCATAGCTTTGCAGACCAGGCTCATCAAGCTTATGGGGCGGTAATTTCCAGGGTCCGTAGAAGCACCGCCTTTGTGAAGTGGGACCACTGTTGCCGTACGCCACTCTTTGGGTACGTATCCTGTAGTAAGGCTAAGATTAAACAGCAGCCTTATGTGTGGGTTTAGTTCCTCTTGGAGTTCATGTAGCACACAGCCCAGGACACCGTCCGGTCCCATTGATGCTGTGTTTTTAGCTTTAGAGAGGGCGGCTCTCACCTGGGCATCTGAGATGTTAGGGAGGCTACACTCTGCTGGGATAGTTATTTCTCATTTTGGGGGGGAGGGGGAGGAGAAATTTTCACTGAACCTGTCTGCCAGAATGTTGGCAATGTCAGTGGGTTCAGTGTATTTTGTGTCATTTTGGACTAACTCTGAGCATATCTGGGAGTTTCCACCCAGGTTTCTAACATAGCTAAAGAAGGCCTTGTGATTGTCTTTGTGTCTTTTGTGATTTTTCTCTCAAAGTTGGCCTTGGATGATTTTATGAGTGATCGTAGTTTTTTGCTAGTACTGATCAGAGATGCCTTCCCTTTTAGGGATTTTGCTCTGTTATGTAGTAGCTTCCTCCTCCTGTTGTAAAGTTTGTTTATGGCTGGGGTCCACCAGACCGGCCTGCCTTTGGGGAATGGGTCTTGGTTTTATTTGGGATTGCATGATCCATGCATTCTTGAAGGTGCCCGTAGAAGGCATTTGCAAAGGTTTCAGCAGTGTGGGTTGTGGTTTCCACTGGCCCAGGGGCCTTGAAGGATACCACTTCAGTCTTAAGAAGTGTGAAGTTGGCTTTTGAGAAGTTCTTCACTGTGGTCTTTTGTGCAGGGGTGGGGCGGGATGTGGATTTCCAGTGAGATTAATTTATGGTCTGATCTTACCAAAGAGGGATATACTTCCGGTGTGGAGCATTTTGTCCCTATGTTTGTGATGATCAGGTCTAGTATATTGTCTCCTCTTGTGGGAATGGTGACTAGTTGTTCCATTGCATTTGAGTTTATGAATTCTAGGAACCTTTGGGCTAGGGTGTTGGGGCTTGAGTAATGTTCCCAGTCTATGTTTGGGTAGTTGAAGTCTCCCAATATGATGGTATTTGGAGAGACATTCATACTCTCCAGTGTCTTCAGGAAGGCTGTTTGGGGTTCCTGAGTTTGAGAGGGTGGTCTGTAGCATGCTACAAACTGTAAGGCAGTTTTGCCTATGGTTAGTTGCACCTGGATGATCTCCGATGCTTTGTGCATTGCCACTAACCTGGAGGTGTGGTTATCTTTGATGAATATGGATACTCCCCCTCCTTTTGTGGTTCGGTCCAAGATTTGGGGCCGAAAAGCATGATGTGAGGTAAAACCTGATAGTGCTGGGGTGCTCTCAGGAGCCTTGAACCAGGTTTCAGTCACTGCACAGACATCGATGTTCTCCATACTGAGGAGGGCTTCGAGGGCGTGCATCTTGAGATTTAGACTTCTGGCATTGAGCAGCATTACCCTTAGTTTTTTTCCACTTGTGTTTTCTAGGGAGGTAGGTTTGTCATTTGAGCCTTGCCTAAAAAAGGCACTATGGGGGTGGCAAGAGCCTTGGCCAATATCCTGAAGCCCAGGGGTGACAGGTGCAAGCCATCCCTTGCGAAGAAGCGTGGCTTGTCAAGCATGTAATCCTAAGCAGACAGACATTGGATCCCCTTAAAATGACAACAGTAATTAAGCCAATTGTTAAAACTGATCAGTTTGTCTTTGTACTGTGGCATCATTCTTGGTGAGGGTAAGATGCTGCTCAGGGTCAGGGTCATACCGGCCTGGGCTACATAATCAGAGAGCTCCTCTATGTTTAACTCACAGTTATTTTTTATTTGGAACTGAATATTATTTGCAAGTGAAAGGCACTGCAATGGGTGCAGCATATGCAGCATCTTATGCTATCATTTACATGGATTATTTTGAGAAAAAATTCATTTATTCAACAGATTTTTTTAAGAACAAAGTAATCCTATACAAGCGCTTTATAGATGATCTCATTTTCATTTGTAAGGGGGATATATCTGAGTTTTTAGATTTTTTTGAAATACTTAATAATAATGAACATAATTTACAATTTTCTTATGAGACCAACAGAAGTGAGATTCATTTTCTCGATTTAACTTTATTTGAGAAGGAGAATAAAATTCAATTTAGACCATTTAGGAAGGAAACTTCGGTAAATATGTTCTTACATGCTACAAGCATGCATCCCCCACATTTATTGAACGCCCTACCATATGGGGAATTCAAAAGAATTCGGGATCATACTAGTGCAAAAGAAGATATAGATAAAGAATTATATTCAGTGTTTTTGAGACTATTGGAAAGAGGATATGAACGTAGTCAATTATTAAAATGTAGGGACAGTGTAATTGATAACATTAGGTTAACACACGATGGAGGCAATAACATGATATACTTTGACAAAACAGAAAATAATGCAAAGAATAATGTTGAGAAATTGTTTTTTGTAACTAAATTTACTTCTTTCTCTGATACATTAGTCTCATTAGTTAAGAAATTTTGGTATTTAATCTGTGAAGATGATAACATAGGTGAGTTATTTCCAAATTATGTCAATTTTTCGTTTAAAAGGGGAAAAAATCTCAAAGAAATTTTAAATAACAATCTCTCACACCATGTTGGATCCACTTCAGATAGGGTGGGCACTTTTGCATGTGGTTCATGCAGTGTATGCAGTAGGGTTATTAACATTGAATTTATCAATAATAAACGCCATACATCTAAACATTTTTTTAACTGCAAGTCTACCAGCATAGTATATATATTAGGTTGTTCATACAAGGACATTTGGTACATAGGACAAACGAAAAGAATGATAAAAATCAGGATTTTAGAACATTTAAAAGATATAAGAAATCTAAATTCCTTTAGTCCTGTTGCGAAGCATTTCATGGATGCTCATGATGGTTGTAGTGACAGTTTGAGCTTCAGTATATTGGGAAAACCTTCTGTCTCTAGGGGAGATGATATAGTAGGAAAATTGATAGAATTAGAAACAAGGATGATACTCAAATTTAATACTTTGAAACCATTTGGTTTAAATCAGGAGTTGGGCATTTAAAAAATATATACACAATGAACAAAGGTATATTTATATATATATATATATATATATATATATATATATATATATATATATATATATATATATATATTAGTGTTTAAAGGATGGTTATTAATGTACATTATCTATTGAGTGATTCATTAAATGATTAGTTTCTAAGAACAAATTCTGCTTAAAAATAAGGTTTAAATTTTTATATACATGTGCACATATTTTTCATAAATATGTATATATATGTGTTAAATAAGTCCACTTTTTTATACATTTGTTATACATTTTTTTTGTATATATAATACAGCTGAATTAATTATGAATGTATAACATGGTTTAAGCATTTAAAAATATATTAGATGTCTAAATATCAAATTTTATGCAAAGGTCACTTTAATTTGAACTTTTTAAGTTTAATTGAATTAAATTCATTAATTGGCTAATTAATGAAATAGTATAAAATGAGCCTATTCTGAATGTTGAATTGTGATCCTTTGAAGGCGAATTGCCGAGGTACCAGATCGTTGATGGAATAAAGAACTTTGGTGGAATATTGACTGCTTTGGTGTGTATTGGGCAGAATTGCTGACTTTTCGTATGTTTTTGCTTAGCTCCTCTATGTCTCTCTTCATGTAGTCCAGGGAGGTACGTCTCAGGTCGTTCACACCGGCATGTACAATGACTGAGTCATATTTGTACTTGCTGTGGAGTGACCTGAGTGCTTGTGTTATGTGGCGGATTCTAGCTCCCGACAGGTAGCTTACTGTGACCTTTTCCTTGTTCAGTCTGGTGAGCGGGACGTCAGTGTGTCTGACTATGGAGTCACCTATTACAAGTGTGTCTGGCATGTTGTTTGGCCTTAAGGGCTGTGACTGTTTAGCACACTGACTTTGTGAACTATGTGTTGCATGTGCTATGTCTTGAGGTGGCGGTTGCTTGGGTGTCTGCTTTGGAGGCCTCTGTTGTTTTGGTAGATTTTTAATCAGCGCCTCCGAGTATGTTTTTGTGTGTTTATGTGTTTGGTTTGCAGTTGTGATAGTTCTATGTGAGACTGGGTTTGTGGTGTGCGTGGTTTCCTTCTCCTCCTGACTGGTCTTGCCAGTACTGAATTGAGAGAGCTCAGCCTCCAGTTTGGCTATATAGTTGCATCTCTCGCATATATTTGTATTTGTTGGGAGGAGGAGAGGGTTGTCTGTGTACATGAGGCAATTGTAACATTGCCTCAAGATTCCCAGATTCACGAGCTGAACAGGAGAGGATGCCAGCAACTGACCCTTCGACATGCTAGAAATAGTGAAAAAGATTGCTGTGTATCTGAGTCAGAAAGGACCTATAGGGAAATGGGTACTCAAGGGAATTTAAGTGAATGAAGTACTTTCTTTTGTTTAAGAGTGCTTTACCTGTATAAAAATGCTTTAGGAGCAAGTGCTGAGCTTTTCAGATAGAATATAGGCTGTTTAGATTGCAAGTAGAACAGTTCTAAGGGAAAAATTGAAGAGCAGACTTTATGGAGTCAGAAATAGTTTAAACTTGATTAACCGGCACTGCCCTATGCTGATCTATGAGCATTCCTTTCGTAGACTAATATTTTCTTGGTGCTGCACATTTATCAAAACCAAGTGACATTCATATATCATCTGAGAAAGTCTTAACCACTTGCAGTTGTGCTTTTAGCTCCTTATCTGATGAACTATACCATTTTAAATCGTCCACAAAAAGAAGATGAGAAGTCTTTACATTTGTTTTTTTCTGGGAGCCAAATTGTAACCATGAAGCTTATCTGTTAAGTAGACAACTTAATGAGTTAAGGGCAAGACAAAAGAGCAGTGGTGACAAAGAGTCACCCTAGAATATCCTCCTTTAATTTTTCTATCCCTGGAGTAATGAGTTGTCCTTTATCATGGCTTAACTGCTAAGTGGTTTGCCACTGATTCATGGTCACTGTAATTGATGTAGGATGTATCTTATACATCTGTAAGCACTCCTTTATCCTTGAATGTGGGATGCTGTCCAATGTGTTTTTGTAATCGGTTCATGCCATACTTAGATTTTTACAATTTCAACAATTCTTAATTATGACTTTATTTAACAAGAAATGAACCTGTTATTAATTTAGCTGCACAGTAATATACCCTGTTTACCTCTGTTATATCACATAAATTTCTGTTAATAGTTTTAATGACTGTGTTCATCAGTTTTATCAGACTTCTATATTTTTGGTCTTATTTACATTCAGTAATCTATTGCGTTCATTGATCTTAATATGTTTATTCATCTCAATTCAATCAAACAACTCTTCTCTTAGATCATTAGCTTCTAATCTGAGGGTACAGTCTTTGCTCTCTGTTTCCCGTTAACATTCTACAGAAAGTTCCAGAACATCTTCATGTAACATATTCTCTTCAAACTGCATCCTGCACCATCCATTGCTCTTTCAAATGGAAATTCATTGGCCTATCACTCCACAACATTGACTGTGTCAGAGTTGCCACTGTTTCTTCCTCCATCCTTTGCTGTGCATCTCCAACTGAACTTTTCTGTTGGTTTCCTACTGAAGGCTCCAGAGCATCTTCATGTGGCAAGTGATCAGATGCTTCCCATACCACCTGTTTCTCCTTAATTTGGGAACTCATTGCTCCATAATGCTATGATGTTACCCAAGTTGGATTTTCTACATTAAATCATTCACTTCTCAGGTAACCCATACATTCAGTTTCTATTTCTTTAACTTCTCCATTACTAATCCTCTTTTTTAACTTTCCCCCTTTGTTTTCTTATTTTTTGTATTGTGACTTTTTCATATCTGTGTGTCTTTGTCTGTATTTTTCTTCAGATATCATTGGTTCTGCTTTTTGTATTGATTAGTTTTGCTTTCTACTTTGCATAAATATTGCACACATTAAATCTCTTTTTCTTTTTCATATCCATATTTCTTCTTCTGGGTATCTTCCTGTAAAACATTTCATCCCTTTATACTCTTAGTACTATATTTAGGTGAGCAACATTTCACCTCATTTCTACTCTTTGTACTACCTGTCTAATTAACCTCTCTAGCCCTCCTACCCTGCCTCTTCGATTTTACCATCAACCAGAATAGTCCCTTCTTCCTGTAACCTTCCCTGCCTTCAGGCTCTTTAAAATCAGTACTGCCTCAAGTCATGGCTACTGCCTAGAATATTCCCTTCACCCTTACACACCCTCATCATATTTTTATACAGGCTCCTAACTCCTCTACTTAAGCTCCTGTCTTTGCCTCCTGTTAGCCTCATTCCTTGAGCCTTCTACTGCCTTAAGGCTTAATAATTCCTTGTAGCATCATGAACCCTGCTAAGTCTTCTTTTTACTCTCAAGTAATGCAAGAGCTATGACGCTGAACTTATTATAATAGCAGTCTGACTCACAGATATTCTCATCCTTGTACTTATAGCTTTCTTCTTTAACAGGCATTGCCATTCACAGTCTGGCCTCCCACTATTTACACCCCCCATCTGTCCCTCCTTCACTCCAATTTAGTCAGATTTCTTTCCCCCGTCCCCTCCTCCACCTCCTTTAGTCCATTACTTTTCACCTTTGACTTCATATGGTTTCTTATCTAGATTCACTTCTATCAACTTCTCAAACCACCCTGCTACATTTTGAATAAAGGTAAACATATTTTAAACATTTTAAAACCTTCAAATTCAATGCAGGAATAAACATTCACTACCTATTTTAAACAATTCATTAAAGTTCACTGTATGCACCTTTATTTTTATTGACTGCATTCTACAGCTAACTTTAAAAGACTAATATATTTAAATATTAATAGTCGCATAATGTTGACCCTGACATGTCATTCTCCACATTGATATTTCAGAGAAGCTCTCAAATAATGACAGTTAAAGCGTACATTTTTGCCATCATTTATATACAGTCCATTCTAGACCCGTTATCCCTACCACAGCATTTTGAATGTATTCACATATTTTCACGCAAGCACTAATTTATTTAATGGCAGCCACATTTGGATGCCTGCTGGCCATTTTTCTTCTCTTCTCAGATGTCAGATGCAATGTTTATCTGCATTAATTCTCTAAAATAGCTAACTGCAAGTAACTAACAGTCAAGGGTGAATATCGCCTTTAGTCACCAGTTGGTCATTATCTTACCATCCTAATCCTGCTCCTCCTTCTGCTGATCATGGACTTCCCTTCAATGGGGTACTCAGCTTACTTGTAGATCTGTTTCTACCTCCTGCAATTCCTTCAGCCTGCCCAACTGCAAGCCTCTGTCCACCTTGCCCACCACTGGGTGCTTGCGATCAAGAAAGCAAGATACATCACAAAATACATGAGCAGGCTGAAATCATAGACTTAGCCTACCCTGTAGCCCTATCCATAATCTGAAATTTCTGTGCCTATGACTTATGCTCTGTCAGTTGATCTCCTTCTGTGTCACTTATGCTCTGTCACTTAACCTCCTTCTGCCCCCATATAGCACTGCCACCAGTCTCTTTCACACTTCTCTCAGCCTGCAGCTTACTACTTTGCTTTCCATCTCCTGCATTACAATTTCTTTCCTGTTCATGACAGCCTTTGTCCCAAAGATTATCAATTTAGTCCAGTGGACTTTATGCCTTTGTCCAGATCTCTTCATCTTATAGTGGTGCTACGTCTCTTACTTCAAGTCACTGGACATCTGTAACATGTTTAATCAATGCCACATGCTGTGTCCCTAATGGCATTACTGAGGCTTGTGGTGGACCTATGTTTCAGTTTTCCTTCTCGTTCCACTTCTGTGGCCTGGTAATTAATTGCTGATTTGTGGGTGCTTACCTGTGGGTATTGCTGTATCCTCTTCCACTCTCTGCACTTGCACAGACCACCATGGATTTTTCCACTTTTCTGTATCCATGAAAATAATAACTGTCCAATATGTCATTCCCTGCTAGGTTATGTTTTGAATAGCAGAGTATTGAATGTGGGCTACTGCCCCCATCTCTTTGTAGGTTTTAGGCAGCTGAGGAAACTGCATATACAATCTGTGCACTATGAGTGAAAAATCAGTTACCGTTATTTGGCAGCCTGACATTCTTAGTCTTTTTTTACATTGCTGCCCACTGCGGCATCCATTCCACATTTATCCGGTAAGTGGTGCTGCCTGTCCTCCTTCACACTTCGTTTCCTCCATGGTGCACCATGTCAAACTTATAGTCCAGGAAGGATAAGCCCATTGCCTTGAGTGTCAGTAATTACTCAGTCAAGTGCACTGAATGTGGTCCTTCTAAGCCTTCTTTAAGACTAGTAACTCTGAAGTGTTCAAACCAGGGCCAATTTCCCATTATTCTCCAACTTACTTATTAGCATATCTAGATTACTCTGTAACTTGGGACACTCCCCCAGGTTTACTATCCCTCCATGCAGGACTAGCTTAGTTCTGCATGGAGGCAGCCGTTTTGGAGCAGGACAGCAGCGCACCATGCATAGTAATGAGGCACACTGCCTGAGCTCCTAGGCTTACACAGAGCATGTAAGAGTGCAGGGGGTGTGTCTGAAGAACAGCAAAAAGGGGTATGAAATGAGCGGGACCACTCATAGGTGACCGCATATCCCCACCAACAGTCACCCTCATGTACAACAGCAACAGTATACATAAATAAAATGAAGCTAACCATAAGTGTGCGGGTGTGCCCATTGCTTAGCTACGGTTAATTCAGCTTAAATGGCTGAAGAGGATAACAAGGAAGATATATGCCAATGAAGCAGTATTGCAGTAGTGTATAGAGCAGAACATTCACCTTATGAACAGGCATTTCCGGTTCGAGTCCCACTGCAACAGATTCCATTTTCCATGGCAAAGCATGTTATGAGTAATATTTATGTTGCATACCCACTAAATAACATAATTTCATGAACTGGAGTACTGCAATAAATGCACATGTGAGGTGTCAGTGTCATAATGAATAAGGCACTAATAAGCAGGTTTAAGCACAAATGAGCAGTAGTAAGCATATTTAAGCACTAGTAAGCGGGCTTAAGCCCGTTTGTGCAGTGGTAAGCAATGCCTACACTGGTTAAGCAATTCTAAAGCTAACACTCTGTAAGCATATGTAATGGCAGGTTAGCAGTGCTTACCGTTGTGCAAACCCATTTACAACTGCTCAAAATTGCCTTAATCACTCGCTATCCAACAGCCCTTTTTCTGCACATCAACAAAATAAACAGCCATGCAGGTCTCAAACCCAGGACCCTGTACACCATAGTCATAGTAGTTAACCACCAAACCATCACAGAAGTACAAAATAATGAGGTATCAGCAAACAAGTCCTCATCAAAGTAAAACCAAACTGAACCTGTGAAAGGAATCAGTATACAGTCATATGTTCCATATCCAAATAAATAACATAAATATTTGAACTAGAGTACAACAGTAAGCCCAGAAGTGAGGTGTAATTGTAATAGAGTGATGCAGTCCCCAGTAAAACACAAGAACCCGATAGAGTGTACGCACACATTAATCATGGATACCAGGCAGATATATAAGATGTAATGAATAAGAAATCAATGCTAAAAAGGAAATGTAATGCAAAGTCTAATGTAAGCAATGCTAAGCATTGCACAGGCTGGCATAGGAGGTGTAAGCAATGTGCAGACCAGCTAACTAATTGTGCCCAGTGGTATACCCCTTTAAACAATGCCAACATTAGTCAAGCAGGTTTGCCTATAGCTTAGCCTTTTCAAAACCGGCCAATCATGGTAAAGTACAGGAAATCGGCCCTACTTAAACCCAGGAGGCGGGGATACATCTCATAATTGGTTGTAGCTTCCCCTTGCAGGCACTATTCCAGTAAGGGGAGAAGGTGTGCTCTTTCGGGTGCAGCGCTGGTGCATCCAGGAGTCCAAGGTCATGGCAGGACTCCTTGTCAAAGACCATGATCAGAGACTGCTGCAGGGCCAGTACCAGGGCTCTGAATATAAGGCAGAGGCCTAGGACTGTCTTGCCCATGACCTCACCAGTGCCACTGGCACACCCCGAACTGGTGAGCAGGTCAGGCACCACTATGCTGACCTGAAGCAGCGTAAGGGGGACCTCTTGGAGGAGTGGCTCCAAGAGGCTAGAGCGGCAGGGGATGTTCCAGCTGTGTGTAAGTAGCACCCCAGTATGTGTGTAATAATTGCCAGATCAGGTATATCAAGGATAGGTATGGCTAAATATTCCTCTTATGTCCCCCAGAGCTGCAATGGAGTGGGCCGCGAACCAGGAGGCCCACATCAGTCACCTGGCGAGGCTGCGATGCGAGGCAGGTCAGTAATAAGCATGCATTTACTGTCACAGGAAATAAAAATAAAGGTAGTAGTAAATTAATTGCCTGTATAAAACCTGTATTGTTCAAGGCAAGTACTGCATACACTAAAGAATATGGCAGGAATAGTCTCATATTGTTTGTATGTCAATAAAAGTGTAATAGCCTGACAAAACAGGTCTAACTGCTGGACTGCATGTGTAAATCGTGGTAGCATACGGTAATGTAGATTTCCAATCGTATAATAGTACTGTTGTATTAAGCACTGTTACCCACACTGTGCATCATAAATTGAATGTGTAGGAATGCCTGTATATGACAGGTATAATCCCCAGAGGCCATTTAGTACAACTGATAGACACATAGACAGTAAACAGGGAAAATGCAGACAACAAAAACCGAATAGCACATGCAACTGAGATGTAAACTGTAGTTCTTTTAGCATACACAGCCACAGTACAAATCCTGCCAGTGGTAGCAGTCTGCATACAGAATCATACATCACAACTGTGCAGATATGTCCAAAATGTCTATTAAAGTGGCCCATATCTGTTGCCTATCAACCTGTCCCCCTGGGAAATCAGTGGGATGATCCCAGCCATATAGGCAGCAAACAGGAAATACAACTGATTGACACACAGCTATGAGAACAAAGCTGGCACATTAGCAACTCCCTAATACCTTATGTGACTAAGACGCCATGTATGTCCCCATTTACACCCCAATTTGTCAAGTTGTGGTCAGAGTGTGTACAGTAACAGAGTGAGATGTATGTGCATAATAGTAATGTGGAATCTGGTACTGTGTGTGGGAACATTCAGGTAGCGCTAATAAACATTCCTCCCACAGGTCTGTCAGATACCAACACTGTGCCCAGAAATACAACAATGATATGCAGTTGCTCTGAATAATGATGTATTACACATCACTGTCGCCCACACTGTCCTACAACATATAACTGTCTAGGAAATCTGTATAACAGTGTTGTAATACAAGGTCAGAATGCAAAATCACAGGGGATTAATAAGACAGAAAGCAGATAGGAGATATACAGCAATATATATATATAGCAGACACAACTGTGATGGACAGTGTTTAAGCTGTAGCAAACACAGCCATGGTCTGAATCCTGGGAGTGTAATAAGGCTGCATACAGAATCATACCCCACAACTGTACAGATGAGGCTAGAATGTCCAGTATATGGGCCCATATCTGCTGCATGTCCCCCTGGCAAGTCTATGGGATGATCCCAGATGTTTAGGCTGCAATCAGGGAATGGAAGGGATTGTTGAACATCTATAAGAACACACCTGTAACTGTAGCAACCCCCAAAACTGTTAGGAGAGTAATATTTCAAGTATGTCCTAGCTACACTCCCATGTTGTCAAGCTGTGACCAAAGTGTGTACAGTAACAGAGGGATATGTATGTGCATAATACTAATGTGCAGTCTGGAACTGTGTGTGGCAACAGTCAGGTAGTGCTAACAAACATTGCTCCCACAGGTACATCAGATACAAACACTGCTGAGAAATACAGATCATTATAAACTGTACAGGTACTGTTCACACTGGTATTGTAGGGAATTGTGAGTGTTGCAGTTTCTCTGAATAATAAAGTATCACTGGTCACTGTCACCCACACTGTGCTACATAATATAACTGTGTAGGAAAGCATGTATATGTGTGTGTCAGGTCACTAAAGGAGAAAGAAGAGGGCAATATTCTAGATATGTCCCAGCACACCAGCATGTGGTCAACACATGGCCAGAGTCTGTGCATAAAGAGTTGGATAGCTATGTGCACAACATCAACCTGGAATCTGGAAGTATGCGTAGAAACAGTTAGTTAGTATTAACAAACATTCCCTCCACAGGTATACCGGGTAAGAGGTGTATACTGAAGGAAAAACTGGTTCATGTGTAACGATGACTACAGCCATACCACTGTCCAAACTAAGGCTATAGGGTAGTGTATAAGGCTTGTAAGGTACAGATAACAGCACTGACTAGGAAAGTAATGTGAACTACAGGAATATAGTAGATGTTAATTGACATCTTTCTCCCCCCCACCATATCTTGAACAATAATCAACATACCCACCCTAGCTGGTATATACTGACACCTATGTTCTGATAATGTCCAATTATTTGATAAATATTTTAATGGTCCTATGCATGTGCTATATTGAATTATTCCAACTTTGGTGGCATGGTGCCATCAATGTACCTGCATGCTGTTCTTGTTAGCACTGTGGTCTCATATATGCATGTGTTCTGTTTGCTATGCAACTGTTCTGTATCTTGTGTCTGGGTTAATGGGAATATCTATGCATGCTGTTATACCTGACCCTGGAATGTGTTGACTATTACAAACCCACATATGATGATGAAATCTAAACACTACAGCACCCTTGGGAAGGCCGGTCCCAGCGGACCCACCTGTCCCACCTCAGCTGGCGGTGGCACCGCTGGTGCGCAACCTGGGACCTCTCTATCCGTTGGTCATGTCCCACCTTCGGGTGGAACTGCCTCAGGGGATGGGGCATGCCCCCCCCCCCCCGGGAGTGGGCATGGACAAGCACCTGTCACCCATCGCGAGGTTGGGGTTGTGATGCATAGAGTGATCAACCAGCAGTTTGGTGATCTTTTATGTCAACTTGAGGGCCACGTGTCATGATTAGAGAGTCAGTCTGCGACTCAGCCCCCAGCACAGCCATCTTCAGGGCTGTGAAGGTGCAGTGGTGACTGCCCATGGGTGGGGACCTCAGTCCCACTGTTTCCACTATGGGCTTTTGGGCTTCCAATTTCCAAACACCCCTCCCCATCAAGGTGTTTACCCCCCACATGTGTCATATACTGCCTCTGTATGCGTCTTGTTTGTCTTGTCTGTTAACCTACCCAACCTACCTTCCCAAATATACCTACTACCCCTCCCCAACATCCCACTCTCACCTGAAAAAAAAAAGGCAATATGTTCCCACAAAAAATTTTCACCCCATACATAGCTGTCCATTTCACACACATGTCAACTGGACACATGCAATCCGCTCTAATTGGCATCACAACGTATTATTGTTGTCCTCAACCCCTCCCAGTTGTTTGAATGCCCAAATCAAACTCCAAGTTCAGTGTACATGCAAAGCTTTTGCTGTAGAAGAAATGGGCAGCTATTGACCTACCCTACACCCCTCCTGCACATCCCTGGCTATTTTCCCTACTGTTTTTCCCTCTTTGTGTCCCTTTTTTCACAACTTTCCTATCAACCTCTTTTTCTTTTCTTTTAAAGAAAATAGCGCCGGGGTAAGTGGGAGTAGGCATTTTTAAGCAACAGTAAGTGGGTTTAAGCCTGTTTGCATGGGGTAAGCTATGCCTACACAGGTTAAGTAATTTAGAAGCTAACTGAGTATGAGAAACTGTAACCAGAAGTTAGCAGTGCTTACCTCCATGCAAACACACGCAAACCTGCCTACAACTGATTTAAAGTGCCTTAATCACTCTGTATCAAATGGCCTGTGTTCTGCCCAGCAACAAAATAAACAGCCTCTGCAAGGCTAAAACCCAGGACCTTGCACTTCATAACCACAGTGATATACCACTAAGCTTTGTCAGATATACACAACCCTGATGTTTTCAAAAACATCATCCAGACCAGTCATTCAACAGTACAGAGAATGTATTCCAACATTTAGAAGTATGTGTGTGTAAATAATTAATATCTCAACAGATACAACATATGTATATATGTGTGTGTGTATATATATATATATATATATATATATATATATATATATATATATATATATACATATATATATATATATATATATATATATATATATATATATATATATATATATGGGTCTCATACTGTTACCCGAACAGCCATTTCACCAAAACTGAAAAGGCCCGGCATACTTTCGCGAAAGTGCTTTTCACCGCAAAAGCACTTTCACAGAAGTATGCTGAAAAGTAAGGGAAATCTTGGGGGAATGGCTGTTGCTGAGATCATAGTACAGTGGGGATAAGGGAATATTCCCTTTTCCCCATTGTAGTGCGATCTTGGAGTGAGAATATAAAAGTAGGGGGGTGTGGAGGCACAGCCCCCCCACATGGGGGGTGCAGGGGGGCTTGCCCCCCTGCGTAAACATTAGTTTTGTGGGATTTTTTTATTTTTTTGGTGTTTTTTTTACTTTTTTGACGGACTTTAGCGAAAGTGCTTTTTTGGTAAAAAACACTTTCACTAAAGTGTGTTCGGTAGATGTGGTTTTGGACTATCGAACTCTCGTTCGATAGTCCTAGACCCATATATATAAATATATATATATATATATATATATATATATATATATATATATATATATATATTTATAGAGAGAGATGCAAATGCCTACATCTATAGATATATATGTCTACACCTATATGTCTAAATATACACAGCAAGTTACATATATGTAAGCAGATATATATCTATGTTGGTATATACAGACATAGTTATATATATATAAGCAGAAATATCTATCTATATAGGTATATATGGACATACATCTGTAGATAACAATGGAAAAATAACTAAGATATATATGTCCACATGCACCGTTAATGGGGTTGAGAGGCCCAAAACAATATACGTCTTGTATGAATAGGTATACACCCCCACAGCAAAACATGTCCACCTGCAATACACTACTAAGTGTTGCAGATCCCATAACCAGGACTTGTCACGACATGGGCATCCCTAGGATGCATATACACAGACTGTATGAGCCACCCATAGAAATGACATTCATTGCCTGCAACATATACTCACAGAGATATCAAAGGATATAACACCACACACAGGTGTGCATAAATGGAAAAGCTTTATTTGTGTACTATTACATTTGTATATGCCATATCATATAGTTGTTTAGACATGGACATCCATATAACCTGAGTAATGCTACTGTGAAACAGTAATACTAATACAGTAGTCTGGAAAGGTCAACAAATGTTGCTGTCCAGGCCAAGGCCATCAAGTAGTACAACAGTAAAGACAGACAAGCCCACAGGATACCAAACACTCAACTGTAAGTAATGCAGGTGTAAAGCTCAGCAGCCTCCATCTACACTCTGTAGACAATCCCTAGGGGGTAAAGACCTCACTTGACACAATGGGATGTAACTATTACATAACAAGGCACAACTGGCACCATCACAAGCACACTGACAAACAGAACAGTCTGTATGGCAGGTGGCAGTGGGCCTGCATTTAACCAAGGTGGATTGTACGGTAATGTACGTTCATATACCTTAAGGCAGCACACCCCTGATAGTCTTCAGGACTTTGGGCTTTCAGGATTCTGTAGTGCTGCCATATCGGTATGTGTATATATAGATATATGTTTACATAGATATACGTATATGTATATATAGATAGGTGTATATATAGCTATATATGTATGCACATCCTATGTGTACAAATATGCCTAGTTATGTTGGTATATATGTAGCTATCAATAACTATATGTGCATACATATCTATTCTGATATACCTACAACTGTCAAAATACATGTGGATATCCATACGTATATGTGCATATGTATCTCTATCTGTATATGTGTAGGCATATATAGCTCTCTATATGTATATATCTGGGTGTTTATTTGTATATCTATGCACATATACATATCCATCTATGTATGTCGATATGTATAACTGTATGTCTATCCAGATATCTGGATAAGTGTATGTACATATATTATCACCATATGTCCTGAACATGGAGTGTAGCCCTACCTCAGCCCCTGTAGACCCAACTTTATAGTGCAAGGGGATGTCAGGTATGTATAGCAGGTATATTTGTAGCGTATTGCTACTGTCATAGGGAATGTCTTCACAGACATGGTGTGTGTGGGAGGTCACATCTGCTTATAACATGTGTGCCATTGGCTACTGACAGACATCCTAAGGACATCATAGTACAGAACCACTGCTAGCACATACTGCTCCTGTGGACTATAGCAGAGATAACTGCCAATATATGTGGACAGTTTGACACACTCTGGACAGTCCAGAGGTATGCACATAACCCGTTAGTGCAAGACATGTGGACCAATCCTGACAATGTGGATGTTAACAGCCATGTAGATGGGTATAACACATAACTAGTATACATTTGCCCATATAGGTTATGCATTCACACATACCTGTCTGTCCTGCCACATAATAACCAATGGTAAGTGGGTGCAATGGCCACATACCATGCACTAGATATTGACATACATCTGTACAGCATCCCACTGCTCTGTCTGACATACATGACTGTTATGGTGGCCCGGCAGCAGTACATCTGGCAAGTAACTGGACATTACATCTCACTGGGTAAGTATACTAAGCTGCTAGACATGTAACATAGCACTGTGCAGGCTACAGGCAGACCAGCTCAACACTGGCCTAGATTTCCTATGGGGGAATGCACATGTACCTGCACATAGCTCGCAGGCTCTGCAGGCATGCCACAGCACAGAGTAACATATACCTGTATATACGTGCATCACCACAACCAATGTGAACACAGCCACAGTTACATATGGCATGCTAGAGTATTATTACAATATATGGACTATCTGTTCAACACCAACCTCATATGTGCCACACACACTCACCCTACATATACTGGACCACTACACAGTGTGGTCCGCTGCCTGTCTGTGGTATGGGATACGTGCATGTATGGCCCTACAAACATGTAAGCCAATAGGGTAACATTAAGTCGAGCAGCATGTAACATCAGATAGAACAGGACAAAGAACAATGACATCTACCACAGTCTGTACATAGGCCAAGATACATATTAACAGTACACACACTGCCGACAATCACCATAAGTACACAGAACTCAGTACTGTACACACAACCACAGAATGTCCAGGTTATGTCATCAAACATAACCCCTACTATACATTACATGTGCACCAGTCTATCTCACTGGCTTGTTATCAGATATGATGTCAGTAATTATGGTGTACAGTACATATGTACACCTTACTGCATGACATATGTACAAAGGTTGTCAGGGCTGTGGCTGGAGGCACATACACAGGGCCAATATTGACATGTTGCTGTGATAACCTAATACATTTACTGTTGTAACAAGGTTTGCTGCACCATATGTCCTATGAGGGATATGAAGTCAGTAACTCTCACAGCTGTCACCATCTACAGACTGCAATACTCACACTACCTTCTGCAGTTCACAGATAGGTGCTCTGTGGGTAACACCTAAAACAAAAGGCACCACACACTGGCCAGTCTGCAGATGGCCCTACAGATGGATGCTCCCTCATAAACATAGCACTGACATGGCAGGTATGTAACATGTAGGACAGCCATAACCACACACACCCTGTTAAACCAACATTACTACAAATGCAGTATAGCAGCACTTACAGTCTGTAGTCAGTTCAGGCACATCCCTCTCCTGTGTGTTGGCCTGTTTCCACAGTTTATCTTGTTAAGAGTAAACCCCAATCCATCTGAGATGTTGTTTGCCAAACAACATATCGAGTTCCTGCTCACAGTGAATGAAAGGCACAACACCAATATGATGTTCCTAGATATTGGTGTGTGTTTCCATGCAATTGGCTATGGGAATGTTACCACAGCTGTTCCACATGCAATCAGCTAGAGGAGGGCTGCAATTTGTGCAGAGACCATCAGCTGATTCTAAGAATCACTTAAAATATACATGCTGCTGCCTAAGCAAAGCAGGTGTAAGTCCGAACATCCACCAGAGAGGGAGTAAGAGAGGCAGACAGAGGCACAGAAAAGCCAGGGAGGGGTGGGAGAGTAAAACTTGCACATGTTTGTGTCACACACCTACTAGTACAAGGTATCAAACCCTCAATGACTCTGTAGTGCTATCACATGTCAATGCAGTTATTGGATGCTCCACATAGGTTACATTTTGGGGAGCCCTCAGAATGTATATGTGATGGTGAGTGACATCTGCAACAGGGATATGGTAGCTATGTGGTAGGTGTAGCATACGTGTCTGCCCACATGAACATGTGTCAGCATCAACACAGCCACACTCTCACAGGGACACACACACATTGCCACACTTGGCAAGGCCAGGAGTACAACTCATCAATAGTGGGATTGCCACAACACAGTACTGTGCAGGTATCACATGCATCATACGGGTCATACGGAGGATGTATGTGCAAAGGGTATGTGGAGGTGTCTGACATCAGACAGCATGCTTCACTTTGCCAATGGGGGTTGTAGTGAGTGTGAATGTGTTCATACGCTTCATACACCACGCACACAGACACAGGTGCCAGTACTTACATGCATGTGTGCACTGCTTCACGGGTGTATTGTGGTTGATGATGCCAGATGCCTATAAAAGGCTAGGTGATGGGTGTACCTTGGCATCAGGCCACATGGCAATGGTCTGCATTGGGGCTCAAGTGTGTAGTGTCTGGAGTTGCCCACACAGGTGGGTATTGTATTCACCATCCAGTCACCTGGGTGACTATAGCATGTGGCTAATGCTGTGCATTGCTTGCCATGTATGTCTTCCTTCATCCATGATATGGATAGTGTCTGGGATCTGCACACCTCCCCATGCATGTACAGTGATATGTGGAACTATACCTTGGGTGTCTGGCCCATGTTGTGTACACAGATCATTATCATCAGATGTGCCAGTCCTGGCCTCATGTGGTGGGAACTGTTCATGGACAGCAGGTTGGCCATGCCCCTACACTGATAGCATGATACCAGTATTCCCTGTTGTCAATGGCATCTGTCCATATTGGACTTGTGTTTCAGGCATGTTATGTCTTTTGTGGGTCACATTTGATGGCACCACAGGTGTTGCAGTTGTCCAGTGGGGAACATGGGGGAGGTGCACTGTCGGCATGTACATGCCTATTGGACTGATGGACTGGGTGCCTGCCCTGTGTAGACCACTACAATCACACCATGGTTGCTATCAGTGGGCAATATGCAGGCTACTACCAGCATAGTGGCTGTTCGGCTGTTGCCTAGGCAAGTGTGCATGTATGAGACATGGGGTAAGAGTGCACCCTGGGTAATACAAGGGTTGCTAACATTGTTCAGCTGGCATTGATGTCACATTTAGGGGTATGGATTTGCACCCCAGCCTCTTGGCTATTTCACATCTGTTATCCCTGTACGGTGGACATTGTGATATATGTGTAGCCCACCATATAAGAAATTTGCAAAACCCACTCCACATTGAGTGCAGTTGTCTCACACACACACACACACACACACACACACACACACACACACACACACACACACACACGCACACCTGTCATGTCTATGAGTAGAACTCCGACCTAACTAGCATATTACATTACAGCACTACGCCATTATAGGATGCACCATGGAGATTACTGGAGTTCGCTTTCCCCAAAGGTGTATTTCACAGTGAATGACATCAGCAGGGATGTCAAAGTAGGTCATTTGAATTGTTGTGAGTGTGACTAGCCTAAAATGCATTGCTCCCTACACAAACATAGAAACACACACAAAACATCCACCACTGCCATGTGTGGGGATAGAACCCCTACCAGAGGTATATAGCACTCTACAGCATGATGTTGTTATAGGACACACTATGGGGATTACTGGAGGTCTCCTTCCCCAAAGGTGTATTTCACAGTGAATGACATCAGCAGGGATGCCAATGTAGGGCATTTGAATTGTAGAGAGTGTGACTAGCCTAAAATGCATTGTTCCCTACACAAACATAGAAACACACACACAGACACACACACAATTGCCAAGTCAGGGACTAGAAATCCTACCTAATTATTCTATCACACTACGGTGGTACGCAGTTATAGGACACGCTATGGAAATTACTGTGATACAACCTTCCCATAGGAGTATTTCTAGTTGGATGACACCAGCAGCCTTGCCAAAGTAGAGCATTCAAATTGTAGGGAGTGTGACTACCCTACAAAGCATTGCTTTCTACACAGACAGACGCACACACAAACACTTGCCAAGTCTGGGATTAGAACTCCTACCTGACTAATTTATCACACTACAGCAGTATGCAGTTATAGGATGTGCTATGGAGATTACCGGGCTACAACCTTCCCAGAGGTGTATTTCTAGGTGGATGGCATCAGCAGCCTTGCCGAAGTAGAGCATTTGAATTGTAAGGAGTATGACTACCCTAAAAAGCATTGCTATCTACACAGACAGACACATACACAAACACACACTTGCCAAGTCTGGGATTAGAATTCCTACCTAACTAATTAATCACACTACAGCAGTATGCAGTTAGCGGACGCGCTATGGAGATTACTGAGCTACGACCTTCCCAGAGATGTATTTATAGGTGGATGACATCAGCAGCCTTACCAAAGTAGAGCATTTGAGTTGTAGGGAGTGTGACTACCCTAAAAAGTATTGCTCTCTATACAGAAAGACACACACTCATACAGTTGCCATGTCTGGGATTTGAACTCCTACCTAACTAGTTTGTCACACTATAGCAGTATGCAGTTATGGGATGCACCATGGAGATTACTGGGCTACAACTCTCCCAAAGGTGTATTTCACAGTGGATGACCTCAGTAGGCTTGTCATAGTAGGACTATGGGGAGGCTAGTGTGCGTGCATGGGCCATAACCCATTCATCTAGAGGGTGACACACCACATGCGGGTACACGCAGGGTTATATTTCACAGGTATGTGTATACAGCTGTTAGATGACTACTTCTTTGTACAGTCATGTTGCACAGCTAATATGTGCACCATGCAGTCTGTAATGCTGACAGATACCAGTGGCTAGTATCTACAGTGAGTAACATCTGAACCTCATGTGGTTGTGGCCCTTTGGCTGTGTGCTGGGTGGGACAAACCTGGATGGCTCCTTGTCACAGTCACCCTCTTCTACACATCTATGTACGTCTACCTTTGGCTTATTATAGTGTGTTGTCCTTAGATATATGTCCGTATTCCTATCCACTGTGTGTGCAAAATGTGTGGTGCATACTGAGGAGTGTCTGCACTAACATCTGCAACTGCCAGATATGTCTGGTCCACTGGTGTTTGCAGACATGACCTTCATGTGTTTAGGTGTGCGAGCATGCCCAGTATGACCTTTCAGTATATTGTTGACTAACATTGCCTTAATTTCTCTGTGTGTGAGCATGCCAGGTATGCCTGTTTGTATTGAATGTGTGGATTGAGTCCAGGTACTTTGTACTGCAGTGCCGACCATTGTGTTTTACACCTACAAGTAGCATACTGTTTCTACAGGGTATCTGTTTATCATTTGGCATTGACTGTTACTACATTTCTACATAGGATGGGGGCACACCTGACTATTTCTACATTTCTACACAGGATTGGGGTGCACATCTGACTGTTATGACATTTCTAAGTAGGATGGGGTGGGGCACACCTGACTATTTCTACATTTCTACACAGGATTTGGGGGGCACACATAACTGTTACTACATTTCTACGTAGGATGGGGGGGCACACCTGACTATTTCTACATTTCTACACATAATTGGGGGGCACACCTGACTGTTACTACATTTCTATGTAGGATGAGGGGGCACACCTGACACTTGTACACATTTGCTATGACTGTACGGGTATGTCTGGTACTCCATTCATTCTGTATTCTTATGTATCATGCTGACTAGAGGCATATCAGTGTACTACAGATCTTAGCTTTGATTTACCTACATATTAGTTTCTGACTTCCTACCCTTCAGAACTAATGTCCCTCTGCCTGATTTGCTGTAGTCTCTCTGTGTAGCCCTGGAGGAGGGTGGCTACCCATTGGCATCATTCACAGGCCATAGCATGGCCTTTGTTTGTGTTTTTTTACACCTGTCCTGCTGGCTGTGACTGTTGTTGGGTATGTTAACCCCCCCTGACTTGCATGTCTGCGTCACTTACCTTGTGGGTGTCCCAGTATTGAGGGTGACGCTGCAGGGCTGCCTATGTCAGGTGCACATAGTACACTCCCTACACATAGTTGAGCACAGGTAGTGTAATGTTTGGCATCCTTTTTACTGTATGTGAGAGTCAGAGAGAGGTGTTATTCCCTGGGTCCCTCCTTTGTCAGTGTATGTGCTATGTGTTGCCTCTTTGCCAAGGCCAGGGCATTCTGGGCATGCCTCCTTCTGCCTACTGGAGCAGGCTCAGGTTGCTCCTCCTCTGAATCACTGTATGCCTGTGCAGGCCTTGGCAATGATAGGGGGCTGTGTGGCCCTGTCCCGTGTTGTTCCTGCTGTAGCAGTTTCTGCAGGATCATATTGTGTAGCATGGCAAATATGAGGACAATTTGGGTACATGTAGCTGGTGAGTACCGCAAGACTCCACTGGATGTGTCCAGGCACTGAAACCATGACATGAGCATCCCAAACACATGCTCTACTATAATTCTGGTCTATGCGTGTGCCTCATTTTGAAGTTGTTGTTCAGGTGTGTGTGCATTTCTGATGGGAGTCATCAGCCCTGGCTCCAGTGCATAGCCAGCATCCCCCACTAGGTGACCATGAGGGATATCCCCACTGGCAAATCTTTGGTACAGCTACATCAGATGCCAGATGTGGGAATCATGATAGCTTCCAGGGCAGCCAGCACACACATTCATTATTATGCCCCAGCATCGCACATGACCTGGCAGTTGATGGAGGGGAAGCCCTTGTATTTAATGTAGACCCTACCCCGCTCATCGGGTTATGCTTTGATGCATATGTGTGTGCAGTCTATAACACCCACTATGTCAGGGTATTCTGCTATTTGCTGGAACAGTTGCATATTGCTGGCCAACACCTCATGTGTGTTGGGAAATATATATGCTCACCGACATGTGTTGACATGGCATCCAGGGACTGGTGGAATACCCTGGATGCCGATGCCTGTCATATCCCCATCATATCCCCAGTTGGCCTTTGGAAGGTACCTGTAGCTAGTATTCTTAGGTCTACACATACCTTGGTATCCACAGGGATGGGTTCCCCTCTGTTAGTTCTGTGTGTGAGGCATGGCTGGCACAGCTCAACAATTTGCTGTAGGAGGTCCCCATCTACCCTATAGTACTCTACTATCTCCAGCTAATGTAGCCCCTGGTAGGTTACCCTGGGTCTGTACACTCTTCACCATCTCCTCACTGTGGGTTGGTCGACAGCATTTACATCCTCATTACCCTCAGCCTCTTCCACAAGTTGTTGTATGATAGCTATTGCAGCCCCTATCATTTTGCTGTTGTGAGTGTTAAAAGTTCCCCGCTTGTTTACACCGGTGGTGCAGAGTGTGGGAAAAACCAGAGGGGAAGGTGTTTGCATATTTTATAGTAGTGTTCTGGGCTAAGCTGGTCTGCTGCCTGTGTAATTGCGTGATTCTGATACATTTCACCTGCCAGCTATGCTAGTTCTCCTTGATTACCTTCCTACTGCTGTTTTCCCTTCCCATTGCCTTCCTGTTTAAGCCTGGGGGCGCGTTACACAAACAGAGTGCTCACATGTGCACAGTGCTGCTATTTCCCGGTTTAACTTTTTTTTTCTTCCTTTAAAATCTGGTGTGTGGCGCGCACACCAGCTTAGGCAATGTAAAGAGTGCTAGGCAGATTCAGACACACCCTCTAGCTTAGCTGTGCTAAGCGAGGATCAAACCTCAGCCACAGGGCTCCAATCCACTTAAAGTACACCTGACACCCCTCCATGATGTCAGCTAACAATTAGGCTTGCACCAAGCTATTTCTACTCTTACACTGTTGGGACCTGACTAGCATGCTGGGAAAAATTGGGATTCACTATCATTCCCCTCATTTGCATAGGATTTGCCTGCTAATGCATAGTTACATGTCTCACACTGAGCCTCCCCCCTTAGCAACCACTACTCACTGGCCATGTTGTCTTCTGCCTGCCATTGACTTGCATGGCAGAATAATGATTTTAGTTAGAATGCTTAATTTAGGTTTATTTTGTTGTTTTCCCCCCATCCCGTTTGAGCGCCACTGCCCTACGCTTAAACAGTCGAGATTGGCTGTACAAAAATAAAAGTTGATTTTTGAATTTTTCTGGCTGTTTGCAATGCCAGTGGCCTAATACTTGGTTACTGGAATGCTTCCTAATTGATATGCAGCCTTTATTTGGAGCTGTCACAGCTCCATTTTGGATTTTGCAGAAATGTACTCGGTTACTAACCAAGTACATTTCTGCAGATTGCACTAGTCCTGCATGGCCGGTTGCAAGCTTCCTAGATCGCAAATTCACCTAATTTGCATGGATTTCTCCTGCAAAGGGGTGATTTGCATACAGGGGCTTAGTCTGTGCAGGACTAGTGCAGGAGCTCTCGTGCACACCCCTGCAGGCTGTTCCTGGATCGCACGGCAGACATATTGCCTGGTAGAGCTCCTGCACTGATCCTGCACGCTGTGCAAGGCATAGAGAATCTGGGGGACTGTGTTTTCTTGCCAGTTTAATCTGATGTGTATTTGGTCTTTTCATCCTGCCTTTAAACCAGTGTTTTACTTTTTCCTTTTCCTTTTTTATCTCTCCTGTTTCTCTCTGTATGACTTCAACATCTATCCATTCCAGCTTATAATCCTGTCCTGTTTACTCCATATCCTTCCATGTGTTAACTTGTCTACTTAACAGTTGAAAGGATGCTTTTAAAATGTATTTCTCAGTGATTATTAACCCAAACTCTCTATCTTTCCTCCTTCCCTACGCTATAACCTTACAAATGATAAAGAACAGAGAGCATCAGTTAGTTTGCTTACTCATGGTTAGTTCCTCGGTGCCTACTTACTCCTTACTCCTAAGGCTAAGCAATGTTAGAATTAGTATATTTACAGATGTGGGATTGGGGGGGGGGGCTGGGTTAGGTTTGCTCCTGTCAAAAGTGCTTTTGTGTGCTCACATGTGCATGTATGTTTGTGTGGTGGGTGGTGCATGTTTGTGTGAGTGAGTTATTCAATGCTGCAGGATACTGACTATTGCTTTGCTGTTTAGTTATGTATCCACCTTTCCCAGATGGATATATGCATAAGCATACACATAGACACACATACAAATATATTGCACAAATATACAACTATACAGGCATACATACATATTCTTCATATTATATATATAATATATATACTCGACACCATAAAACTCCACTGTCAATCATGAGCGGACAGATGATCCACTGTGGTGACCCCTAACCGGGAAAAGCTGAAAGAAGAAGAATATATATATATATATATATATATATATATATATATATATATATATGCATATATATATATATATATATATATATATATATATATATATATATATATATATATATATATGTTCATAAAGCTGAAACATATGTAAGAACTTAAATGTGAGATCTTTTAAAAGCTGAAGAAATGCCATTCGTTCTCATTGTTTATAGTGGTTTTTATATACATTAGCTCTGTTCTAAATAGCTGTGAAATGTGATCATATCATTGCATTATTTCACTGCAATATGTCAATACAGCTAAATGCACAGTGTACCATATTTTCCTTGGGGCTAATATTCCTCCAGTAGTGTTTAGAACAGTATGTTTAAAATGATCAAACCCACTATTTGACAGGCAGGCAGGCAACTTGCACCAGGTGATATCAGAAAGCCAGTTTTGTTCATTTTATTTGAACAAGTGTTGAAACTCTACTGTTTTCCGACTATCCATCTTTGCCAAGCTACAACACAGTACAAGTCAACCATATCTTGGTGGTCTGTTGATTGTAAGTTGTCCTAACTACAGCAAACTTCTGGTTTGGTCTATTGCCAACAATCATCTTTCTTGGCAATAAAGCATGCATTCTTTCCCTTGCAGTTGTATTTTATTTTCTTTTTGTTTATACTACCAGCCAATAGTTAGGCTGCCAGTAACCAGACATTCTACTATTCAGTGCCATCAGGGCTTGCAATTCCCACAGAGTCATACATAATATTATTATCTTACCTCAGACTGTAATGGCCTTTTAAAGAAATGTATCAAAATAACAAACAATTTCAAAATGCTGATGTACTGTGTGTTAAATGGCACCATTTTAAGTCTTCCATAAGAAAATAGATGAGACTTTAGGACCGTATTTGGTTTACTTTGACTGTGTGAGCATTTCTGACATCTCATATAAAAACATGAGGGGTGTTTTTTCATGAAAGTGGGAAATAATTGTCAATCTAAAATACAATAATTCATCAGTTAGATTTATGCTTACAGTATTAAATTAAAGAAATTCAGTATTCAGTGCAAGGGGAGAAGATCAGATGCAATTTTAGCATCTCATCTAAGAATTGATCAGATTGGTTAGGCTGTTGTTTGTTGAACTCCACTCACCAGTTAGACTGAACTCTAATTTCACTCCACCCCAAATGTGTCATACCAAGGAAAATGTGGGGACAAAAAGGTTCAGTATGTCTGAGTGCAACAGTAGATAGAGAATAAATGGTATGGCGCATCTGAAAGGCACAGTTAGATTTGCTTTTATAGCCTCTTCACCATAACCCAGATAACACTTGATGCAATAGCAAACAGTTTGCCACTTAGATCATATGGGAACTGTTATAATGTTTAAAATCTGTGCACATATTTTGTACAAGAAATACTAAACACATTCTCATAGATTTGAGAAAGCACTATATCACATAATATGCTAAAAATGTGGCAGTTTTGCAGCACAATGAAGAAATTCCTATCAAAGTGCATGCAAGACATTTTCTTTATAGTCCCTTCTATATTTGATCATCAGCCACTGCCCTCAGAAAGCCAGTGAATGTACAATATAGCAACATTTGTTTGCAATCACATGGTTTGCATACTCAGATTACAGTAATTTACCTTTATCTCATTACAGCCTTGTGGCACCTCCAGGTGTTTCTGTAATTACATAATACTGAGACCCGTAGTCTAGTGTTGCTTTAGAGATATTGCCTATTATTTGTATACTATTTCTTTGAGTTGCAAACATTTTCATATTTCTCTAAATATCTCAGCAATCAAGTGACACATGAACAAATGCTTATCCTCATATGAAAGCTCACAACTGTGTGAAGAAAATCATGTTGACAGTATGTGTTACTTGAATGGTTACTGAGATGGCATAAGATGTTTATACAACATTACAAAAATATGATTTACTTTGTTTATTATGATTATGCAATACAGTTAAGACCTGTAATTGAATGAATGCAGCCGCAGCAAAAGTTACTTTGTGCTGAATAGTTTGCCATTTACAGTTTTCTGTTAACACTTATGGTTCCAGAGATATGAACGCATGTTTGAGCTGTTTCTGTTAACAATTATGGTTCTGGAGATATGAATGCATGTTTGAGCTGTGAGGTAATAACTTCATTTTTTAAGAGGCTCAGGTATACTTCTCAGCCTTTTAGCTTAAGAAATCTGGACAAAGCCAAACATAATGGGGGGACAAAGGCCCAAAAATAGGGATAGACTTTAAATGTTGCTCTAATAAACTAAGGAAGTTGCTAGAATAACAGGTTTTGTATTAGCGTGCTTTTTCTGAAGGATATGAAGACTGAAACTCAAATGTCTGTTATTATTTAGTGACTTCTATCTTTAATAATATGCCAAATATTTGCCAGAAAACCACAATTTTATGAAAAACGGACCAAAATATGAGACAAGATCTGGACATCCTCTGGAAATCTGTACAGCTGAGAGGTACGGGGTCAGTCCATGCCCATTTGAAGACAGAACAAAGTCAAAAGATCTCCACTGCAGGGAATGAGATTATTTTGGAAGGATCAACAATGTCCTCCTTCTGGCACTGCAGATAGGGCCTGTGTAATAAGTAAACCCCAAATGTATCTGGTCTATATTAGATCACCGAATGCTTAAAAAGTGAATGGTGATTAATCGACCCTATGTAAGCGAAAGCTTACAATTTAGAACTGTCAGAACAGCGATTTTTTTCCTAGGGGAAAAATTGCTGTTCCAACAAAAACAAACAAAAAAAAAAATACTTTAAACATTACATTAAGTGGGGGGGTTGTATCCCCCACACCTCCCCTACTTAAATATACCAACTCCGAGACTGCACTACAATGCCGAAAACAACAAAGTAATGAAGTGGCCAAGCAAATTCTTTCCCAGGGAAAGAATTTGCTTAAAAGCCGCTTCGATATTTTGTCATTTCAGGCTTTTGAGTTCGACCAAGACACATTTGAAAGAACGCGTTTTCAGTCTTCTAATAGAGAACCAATGTACCTGTGATTTTTGACTGATGTACTACATAAACGCAATAGCTATTTAGGAGTTTGCATATTAAATATGTGAGAAGGGGCACAGAAGATACATTGTAAAAGTACCTTGGAACTATACCCGATAACTCTTTATTTATTCAATTGCTTATTCATTTTATGCCTTTTGAATGGACAGTGAATTAATCCATTTTGTATCAGCTTTAATCACCACCTGGATCACAATGCAAATTATGGCCATAACAACACTAATAGTAAAAAATTATAGAACAAATATATAATACATATGTAAAAAAGTAAAATACATAAAACTAGGAGAAAATACAAACAAGACCATTAACAAAATACAAGAATTAGGCATTTAGAAATACAATAACAGAAAGCAAATCTTGAACATTCAAATGACACGTGTGTAGGAAAATCATATAACAATAGTAGATTTTAGCATGTTCAACTTAGTACATTTACATCACTAATTGCTTATGCTAATATACAAATTTTAAGTATTCTAACTTATTACGGCCTTGTGATATCCCCCAGTGTTTCTGTAGGTACAGCCTATAGATACATCAATGCATCTAATATAACCTGTTTTTATTTGCATTAATAGTTCCAAAGCCATGCTACATAAAAGCTATTGAAATATCTCATCATAAAGCACACATGATGGACAACACAACTGCAGTGATATTTGACCTTTGCCTAATGCTGCAGAAGAAATATTAATTGTAGTTCATATACTATGTATTTATTTACATTGTTATAATTGTCATATTTTTCTAAATATGTCAACAATAAAGTAATAAAGAATGAATTGCGTGACCCTATATGAAAGCTCACAGATGGGCAAATGGCCTTATGTGTGTCACTTGAGTGGTTACAGAGATGTTGTAAGGTGATTACAAAATATCATAAAATAAAATTTATTATGATTAACATGACTTATAAAATCCATTTTATGACATATAACAAAAACTGCTTTTGTAAAGATTTCTTTGTGCTGAGCAGTTTGCCATTTACATTTCTTTAATAACCTTTATGGCTCCAGAGATTTAAGCATTTTTGAAATGTGAAGACATAACTTGACTTTGTCAAAACCTTCGGTATGTAATCATTGGATGCAGAACACAAACCAAGTCAAAACAAAGAAAAAACAAATTGCAGGTCTGCAGAGACTGCAACTGTGAGCTCCTAGATCAACCAAATGTACTTCAAAATGAAATAAAGTACTTCAAAAATGTTTTATGATGAGCACTTTCATTGTATTAGTAAAAACATCTTCAGATAAGTTCAATTGATAGAAGCTTGTTATATATCTGGTCTTGTCACATGACCTCAAGCATCCTAACCTCACAGAACAGATTAAAGTGACAACATCTTAGTTACATGCAGAACAGTATTTAATGGAAAACATACTTGAAAGCATTTTTAAAAAACTTTTTTTCTATAAAATGATCTTAAATCTTAAAATGTCCCTTGTATAGCTATCCCCATCATGACACAGGTTTTATAACACATTTTTACAATACAGCCACAATGTTTATCTTTGCAGTCCTTTTATTTTTAATAAACATCTTATGGAAGTTTGTTCATTTAAGCCCAGCCACAAACTAGCATTTAAAGTCAGTTGGCAGTAAAGTTATCTTTTCTTCTCCAATAATAGTGGCTAGGGCCCTCCCCATTTATTATTATTATTAACTTTCTCAGAAATGACAAACTTAAAATGATGATCAGGGTGAGCTTTTAGATGTTTAACCAGTCCGTCGTTTTCATTTTTTCTCTTTAAATCATACATATGTTTATATATATATATATATATATATATATATATATATATATATATATATATATATATATATGTCACTTTGGAGTGATTGAGTATCAGTTTTCTGTATTTTCTTGCTGTACTTAACTGTTTTCCGCCTAAACGCTGATTTTACAGCACTTATTGTGATTTAAAAGCTTGTTTTTGTTTTCACATATTGTACTTATTTGACTGCTTGCACTTTTAAAAAGTTGTTTTTGTTTAAATACATTGTTTAATTGTTGTAGGCTACACACTAAAGTGCAATAGCCTTTTCTGATCACTTGTAGTCGTTTAAAGCTGTTTTAAGTGTACTTTTTACTGTTTTTGCCTTAGCTTTTCAAAAAAAAAATAAATAAATACATTTCTTGTTTCCCGCCTTTCTAAGCTAGTATAGTCCAGTTTTCAGGCTAGTGCTGAATTCAGGGCTGTGTTACAAGTTTCTGAGTTGCCCATACCTTACTTGGATAGAGGGACGTTTCTCTGTTCTCCTGTGAGAGAGGGGAACTTTGAGCAGCCATCTGTTCCTGGAGGAGTGGTTCCAGCCCAGAAGTTAGTAGTTTAAAAAATGCATTGCATGGTTTTGTGCGCCGGGCAGCACTGGTTAGCTAGGGATAAATTATTCCTGGCTCCACTAAGTCTCCTTCAGTTTTTCACTTGAAACTAGTCTAACTCTCAACCTAAGCACTCAGAAAGCATCCTACAGTCCAGCACTAGCTCAGACCTAATAGCAAGCACTAATATACCCCGACACTTGACTGCCCAGCAGGGCAAGGCTCTTTATCCACCCCTCACCAACCATGCGACTAAGCAACTCACCCTACTATTCAGGCATGACCAAGGACAACTTCAGGTGTACTCTCCAGTCCAGCTAGTGAATCTGGGTATCCTGAGGCAATGTTACAACTGCCTCATGTACACAGAAAGCCCTCTCCTCCTACCACAAAACACTAACATATGTGAGAGATGCAATTATACAGCCAAACTGGAGCTAAGGTATCTCCACCCAAGACTGGAGCAGACAGTCATGAGGAGAAGGTTAACACTTGCACCACACCTCCAGCCTCACATAGACCTACTAAACCAGCACTGGCAAAAGATACACACAAATACACTAAATCATACTCAGAGGCTCTAAATAAAAACCTGCAAAAGCATCAGAGAGCTCCAAAGCAGACACCAACAAAACCTGCACCTCCCGTCACAAACCAGCCAACACATAAAACACAAAATCAGTGTGCCGTACAATCACAGCCCTTAAGGCGAAATAACATACCTAACACACTAGTAATAGGTGACTCAATAGTCAGGCACACTGACGCCCCACTAACTAGGCTGGACAAGGAGAAGGTTACTGTTAGCTGCCTGTCGGGAGGCAGAATCCACCACATAATACAAGCACTCAGCTCACTCCAGAACAAGTACAAATATGACTCTGTCATTGTTCATGTTGGTGTGAACGACCTGAGCCGTACCTCCCTGGACTACATGAAAAGAGACATGGAAGAGCTCTCTGATCATGTAGCCCAGGTGGGTATGACCCTGACCCTGAGTAGCATCCTGCCCTCACCAAGAATGATACCTCAGTATGAAGAAAAAAATGATCAATTTCAACAATTGGCTAAGCTTCTGGTGTCATTCAAAGGGGATCCATTGTCTGTCAGCCTGGGATGACATGCTCTACAAGCCGCGTTGCTTCACAAGAGACGGCTTGCACCTGTCAGCCCTTGGCTTTTGAATACTGGCCAAGGCTCTTGCTGCCCCCATAGTGCCTTTTTTAGGCAAGGCTCAAAATTCAAACCCACCTTCGTAAACAGCACAAGTAAAAAACTGAGGGTTATGCTACTCAATGCCAGGAGTTTAAATCTCAAAATGCATGCGCTCGAAGCACTCCTAAGTATGGAGAACATTGACATCTGTGCAGTAACTGAAACCTGGTTCAGGGCTCCAGAGAGCACTCCAGCACTACTGGGCTACAACTCATACCACACATTTCGGTCACAGAACATGGACCGAAACACAAAGGAGGGGGTGTATCTATATTCATCAAGAATACCCACACCTCTAGGTTAGTGGCGCAGCATGATACCTCTGAGATCATCCATGTACAACTAACATCAGGCAAATCTGCAATGCAAATTGTGGTCTGCTACAGATCACCCTCCATGACCCAGGACCATCACTCCGCCTTTCTGGAGACACTGGAAAACATGAAGGTCCTACCGAACACCCTGATCTTGGGAGATTTCAATTACCCTACCATTAACTGGGAAAACTACTTGAGTACAAACTCCCAGGCTCAGCACTTCCTGGACTTTATCAACTCAAATTCCCTGGATCAGCTGGTAAATTCCTCTACCAGAGGCCGCAACATACTGGACCTGGGCATCACCAGCATGGGCGACAGGTGTTCTGTACCGGAGGTCAACCCATCACTGGTTAGATTAGACCATGACCTAATCATCCTGGATGTCCACAACCCACCACCACCCCCAACCAAGGAAACCACAGCGAAAAACTTTTCTAAAGCAAACTTCACCTTACTTAAGTCAGAGGTGGTAAGTTTCACAGCCCCCACGCTAAAAGATAACATTGTCCAAGATGCAGAATCCTTTACAATTGCACTCTATGAGCACCTACAAGGATGCATGGATCGTGCCATCCCTAGCAAAACCAAGACTCACTCTCCTAAGAGAAGGAAACCGGTCTGGTGGACCCCTGCCATAAACAGGTTATACAACAAAAGGAGGAAACTAGTTCAGAAAAAAAGCAAATCCCAAGAAGGAAAGACATCCCTGATCAGTATCAGTAAGAAACTAAGGTCCCTCATAAAATTATCCAAGGCTAACTTTGAAAGAAAAATAGCCAAGGACTCAAAAGATAACCACAAAGCCTTCTTTAGCTATGTGAAAAATGTAAGTGGCAACTTGCAGATGTGCTCTGAGATAGTGCAAAATAGCACAAAATTACTGAACCTACTGATATTGCCAACATACTGGCAGATAGATTCAGTGCAAACTTCACCTCCCTCTCACCTTCAAAAGGGTCCACGACAATAATGGAAAAGTGTAGTGTCCCAGAAATCACAGAAGCACAGATGAAAACAGCCCTTTCAAAAGCCAAAAACACAGCATAAATGGGGCCAGATGGTGTCCCAAGCTGCGTCTTGCATGAACTACAGAACAAACTAACCACCCACCTAAACACGCTGTTCAGCCTCAGCCTCTCCACAGGCTACGTGCTCATAGAATGGTGCACAGCAATGGTTATTCTGCTCCACAAAGGAGGAGCCACAACTGACCCTGGTAACTATCGCCCCATAAGCCTGACTGGTCTGCAAGGCTATGGAGCGCATCATCAGTGAACTCATTAACAAAGACATTGGAAACCTCCAAACACTTGACCCAACCCAGTTCGGCTTTGTTAAGGGCAGATCATGCCTACTAAACCTGGTTGACTTTTCGAGACAGTTACCAAGGCCATAGACGAGGGAAAGGTGGTTCACACAGCCTACCTTGATCTCGCCAAGGTGATCAACACCATTCCTCACTCGGGTATTATAGAAAAACTCACCAGCCGGAACATAAACCCCTATGTCACAAGATGGGTTGCCAACTGGCTTACAGACAGAACTCACACGGTAAGAATAGCGGGCTCCAGGTCTGACTCTAAACCAGTCACAAGTGGTGTCCCACAAGGCTCAGTTCTGAGACCCCTACTGTTCGGCATATATTTTTCAGAAGTACAGGCAAACACAGGAGGACTATGGCTTACCAAGTTCGCTGATGACTGCAAACTGGGAGCCATAATTGTCTCTCCGGCTGACACAGACATCCTCCAAAAAGGCCTTACTGAGACAGACACCTGGTGTCAAAGTCATGGCCACAAGCTTAATGCCAGAAAATGCAGTCATCCTGTTTGGGAAAAACAAAACACCCACAAATTACCACATAGGTGGCACCCCCCTTAATACAGAACAGGTAATAAGAGATCTCGGGACCCAGGTAGATAGCAATCTCACCTTTGAAAATCATATTGCCAAAGTAGTTAAGAAATCCTTCTATGTGGCCCATCTAATTACTAAGGGGTTTGCATCTAGAAATAAAGAGGTTATAGTGCCCCTGTACTCATCACTCATCAGACCCATCATAGTGTAGAATGCCCCATTTGGGATGTATCTCACAAGACACTTCCAACAGCTTGAAAGACCACAAAAGCACCTCACCAAGAGGATTACTGACCTCAAACATATGTCCTATGCAGCCCGACTGAAAAAACTCCGGGCTTACTCAGTGGCATATAGCTTACTCAGAAGTGATCTCTGCCTGACTTACAAAGCCATGTCCAACTCAGAATTGATGGACATGCTCCACCTAAAGAAATCCAAGTCACTGCGAGCCACGCGGTCTAGTGAGCTAAACCTCACCACAACAATAAATAGAACATGCTGGAGGGATAGATTCCTGTCACAGAGACTCCCCATGCTTTGGAACAAAATTCCTAGCTACATTAGGCAGAGCCCCTCACTAACACTCTTCAAGAGAAGCCTTGATTGAGTTGATGGGTAACAGAAAGAACACCCCTGGGATCACTTCATTGGCTCTGCTTGACAGAGGCTCAGTTAATTAATCAATGGGGCGGCGAAAGCCGACACACTCTGGCTAGGCTTATAAATGCCCTCTGGCAGATAGCCTAGTACCTACCTATGAACCTATATATATATATATATATATATATATATATATATATATATATACGGTCTTTTAACTTCTGCTCAGTCTTTTCTATTGTAATATCTGAAATATTCTTGGCATAAAGCAGTAGAAACAACTCCCTGTGTCTGACAGTTTAGCGTACCATGAATATGTAATACATAATCTTTTATTTTAAAATGGTTACATTCTAGTATGTATTTCTAAGAAGAGCAGCCTCCACATTTACTCATTCTGTTAGGCATGTTACTATTCTGTCTAGTACCAAAGGCTTGCATAATTTTCATTAAATTTTCACTCTTGTTATATACTGTACTATGTGAGGTTTGGGTCCAATTTTTTTCTAGGAATTCACTGTTTCTCCCAAAACTGGCCAATTCTTTTCAATGATATTTTTAATGATGTAACTGTCAGAACTGAAAATTGTTATAAAGGAGTTCCTAAAGTTTTGGTCCTCACAATTCTTCAAAGCTGGAATATCACAATAGTGTGTAGCAGCAGTTATGTTTTGTTCATCTCCACTTGTATCTACCTGTATTACTACCCCGCCAACTATCCAATAATGGGACATAGAATTTTTCTCCATTGTTGATAACTTCATATATTAAATTGTCAATAAACCCATTGGGGTATTCCCTGGCCAAAAACATATTTTTAATCTTTATGCAGTCATTAAAAAATGTATCAGTTCTGAAGAAGCTCCTATGAGATGTTGGGACGAAAGCACTTAACTGTTGTATAAATAAAGTGGATCTCCAGTTTTAAATTTTTTTGTTGGTTGCACTTTGATTTATTTATTGGGCATGCCTTTGTCAAACAGAAATTCCACAAACCATTCTAATCCTATGCTGTGTGGGACAGAAGTGTACAAATCCTTCACCTCAATTGTTAAAAATATGTGGTTTCTGTTAAATATCATTTATTCATTTTACCTAGAAAATGTCAGGAATCCTTGCAAATGTGGCTCTCATTTGCCACCAATGTTTTTAATTTAACATCTAAAAACTTAGCACATGGGTGTATGATTGAGCCCCTAGCATCCACTATGGGTCTCATGGGAGGGTTTTGCACCCCAAAAATTCATCATTCAGTCATTAGATGTTAGAGTACAAACCTCCAGAGCTCAATTGGAGTGAATGAGCTAATAACAAAAAATCCTTGTGATCACGTGGTAGTGGGTACAGGAAAGCATTATCATGTAGATCTGAACCTAAAAATCTGATGTAATTGTAAATATTTTGGAAAATAAACATCATTTCATACCTATAATTTATTAGTCACACATACAGAGGACAACTATAATTGATTACCTGCCTCAGTTTGAAAAGGAGGTTCTAGAAATAATCATTGCAGCATTCATTGCACATCTTTTTGTGGGATAAATGAATCTATGCATTCTGTTAAATATTGTCCATGGGGGGAGAATCTCTGTATGCATGTATGTATTTATTTTACAATTTTTCTTCCAGGTAAGTGAACTGATAGGCTGACCCTTTTCAGTCATGACCTGGGTATTAAATGAAGCAGGAAATGCATGCATGCAGTGTAACACAGAAGCATAACACATTAAATGCATTTTAACAAATGCAGAAGAGGTTACAATTGGCTGATATTGTTAGTGTTAGTGTGTAAGGCAAGCTTTATCTGAAAACTGTATACAGAAAAAGTTAAAATTGGATGATATAATTATTATCAGTAAAAGAAGCCTTATATGTATACATTCACTATCATTTCAAACAAATTCCATTTTAACCTCTAACCTTTTTATAAATATGTAATCTAATGTAACTGTGACAAATGTTAGCTTGATCTCTAAGTGTGAGGCAAATTGTTATCATTTATTGTACTCACTGTTAATTCTGTGCAAGGGTTGAGGCTGAAAATGGCCTCCAGACCAGTCCACCTGCCTGGTTATCAAATAGTAAGTAAATAAGATAAAATTAAAAATCCAATATAAACATTTAGCCATGTGAAAATGATGGATGTATATAGTGTGGTTCAAAACTGACACTTCCAAAAAGGTGGAAGTTAGAGACCATCTTCCAGGATATTGATTGTTTCATAGATTCTTAGCTTATTATTTGGCTAATGATCTGGGTGCCTTTCTAAGCCTGGCCAAGTCTTCCTAAAAGAATAATGATATCCTGTATCCAAGCAGGACACTGAGGACCAGGCATTTATAAGCTACCTCGGTCCATAAGGGACATGGGTGCCATCTCCAGTGTAAATTTCCTATTCCCCACCAGTGGTCTAGGTTGCTCTTAAATTGGGTGACAGATGAAGTCAGCATAACATAGATGGGAAGCCTGTTCCATAAGAGGTACAGTCTCTGGGACACATATCTGTCTCTCCAGCAGGTTCTTTTTAAGTCACAGACAAAATGCAGGTCCTCAGACCTTGTGTTTCTAGAGAAAAGCAGGTATGATGAATATGCAGGAGATTCATTAGTGTGGAGCTTGCAGATACCTTGTAAGCCAGGCATAGAAGACAGACAATAGAGGTACGACTGCTGAATCCTACACAAATGCACTTTATAAGCACTTACACAAGTGCATGGCTCATTCTATCCCTAACAGAACCAAGATGCTATCCTCCAAAAAAAGGAAGCCAATCTGGTGGTCCTCTGCCATAAACAAACTCTACAACAGAAGAAAAAAACTGTTGCAAAAAAGAGTAAAATCCCATGACTGGAGGAACTTCCTGGTCAACCTCAATAAGAAGCTGAGATCCCTCATAAAATCCTCCTAAGCTAGTTACAAAAACAAAATTGCCACTGACTCTAACGACAACCATAAAGCATTCTATAGCTATGTCAAGAATCTCAATGGCAACACTCAGATCTGCTCTGAGTTACATCACAATGGCACTAAGTATACAGAACCAACTGATATTGCTAACATCCTGGCAGATAGATTCAGTGCTATCTATACCACCCTCTCACCCCCTAGAGGGCCCATCTCTATACCGGAAGAATCCAAAGTTCCTGTAATCATGGCTTCACAGGTAAAAACTTCACTCTCCAAAGCCAAAAACACAGCATCCATGGGACCTGACAATATCTCAGGCTGTGTTCTACATGAACTACAGAATGAACTGGCACCCTCCCTAAGTACCATGTTCAATCACAGCTTCACCTCAGGCTTTGTGCCCACTGAATGGCGCACTGTGACAATTATCCCACTCCACAAAGGGGGAGCCATGACGGACCCCAGGAACTACCGCCCCATTAGCCTGATTAGCCTGGTCTGCAAGGCCATGGAACGTATCATCATGGAACTCATAAACAAAGACAATGGCAATCTCCAAACTCCTGACCCTACCCAGATCGGGTTTGTAAAAGGCAGATCATGTCTCCTAAACCTGATTGACTTCTTTGAAGCAGTTACCAAAGCCATAAATGAGGGTAAGGTGGTTCACACAGCTTATCTAGATCTCGCCAAGGCTTTCAACACCATCCCCCACTCTGGAATTGTAGATAAGCTTACTAAACTAGGTATAAATTTCTATGTCACAAGATGGGTTGCCAACTGGCTCACGGACAGAACCCACACTGTGAAAATAGCAGACTCCAAATCCGACTTCAGGCCAGTGGCAAGTGGAGTACCACAGGGTTCAGTCATGGGTCCTCTCCTGTTTGGTATCTACTTCTCTGAAGTACAGGCTAACACAGAAGGTCTTTGGCTAACAAAGTTTGCAGATGACTGCAAACTAGGAGCCATAATCAAAACTCCTAACGATGTGGACATACTACAAAAGGGCCTCACTGAGACAGATGCCTGGTGTCAAAGCCATGGCCTGAAGCTCAATGCCAAAAAGTGTATTGTCATCCCCTTTGGTAAAAACTCTGTACCCATGAACTACCACATAAGTGGTAGTCTACTTAATGCCAAAAGTGTGATTAGAGACCTTGGGAACCAGGTGGACAGTAGTTTCTTCTTTGATAACCACATCGCCAAAGTGGTCAGGAAATCCTTCTATGTGGCTCACCTCATCACAAAAGGTTTCTCATCCGAAAAAAATAGGTCATTGTTCCCCTCTACTTAGACCCATTATAGAGTACAATGCCCCTTTTGGTATGTACCTCACAAGACATCTACAACAACTGGAAAGGCCACAGAAATACCTCACAAAGAGGATTACTGGCCCCAAACAGATGACCAACTCAAAAAACTCCAGCTTTACTCTGTCGCATATTGTCTACTCAGAGGCGATCTCTGCCTAACATACAAAGCTATGTCAAACCCAGAGCTGTTGGACATGCTCCACTTAAAGAAATCCCAATCTCTCTGAGCTACATGCTCTAGGGACCTAAACCTTGTCACCACAATAAACAGAACATGCTGGAGGGATATATTCCTATCCCAGACACTTCCCGTACTCTGAAATAGACTACCTATCTATGTCAAACAGAGGTCCTCATTAGCACTCTTCAAGAAAAATCTTGATGATTGGATGGGAAATAGGAAATTCACTCCAGGGATCACTTCTGTGGCTCTGCTCGACAGGGGCACAGGAAAATAATTTTTTTGGTTTGCGAAAGCCAGGGTACCTTTTTGGCTAGGGTTATATAGGCCCTAGGGCTAATAGCCTAGTACCTATCTATGAACCTAGGAATCTTTAGCAATCTATAGGAGACTAAAAAGCACAAAAAGAAAAAGCTAGACTTTCCACTGTGTGTTACCTTAAACCTCTTGTATCAGAGGCAACATGGGATATATGCAAATAACCCTTTAAGGATATCAGGTGTTTCAGCTAATTAGCAATTCTGAATGTGCATGACTTTTTTCTTTTACTTTTATTTTTAGGTCTATTTATGGACAATTTCAGGCCAATAAAGCCAAACTCCTCTAGCTATGGACATGCATGTTTCTACTTTCTTATGGCATCATCAGCACAGCATAAGAGGAATGTCTGACTTTTGGAAACACTGGGTTGTCATACCCAACTGATATCATAAACATTAGGGTGTCAACAAAATATCCCAGCTAACAAACTAAAACAATGAGTAAAAAGGTCACACAGGAAAACCAACTGGTTAAACAACACAAAAAGAAAAATCTTGCAAAGCTAGACTTTCCACTGTGATACAGGAGGTTTGAGGTATCACACAGTGGAAAACCTAGCTCTGCTAGATTTTTCTTTTTGTGTTTTTTAACTAATTGGTTTTCCTGTGTGACCTTTTTGCTCATTGTTTTAATCTATAGGAGACTAAAAAAAAAGGGAAAGGGATTTAAGACACACGCCTTGTATTCTTTTTGTAAGAAACCTCAGATGTCACTCTAGCTGCTGCAGATGCCTGGCCAGGTACATACAAAAGGGAGCATTGTACTCTATAATTGGTCTAATAAGGGCAGAGTACTGTGGGATAATGATCTCTTTGTACCTAGATGACATGTCATTACTTATATGCTGCACAACATAAAAGGATTTCCTCACCACTGTGGCCATGTGGTAGTCGAAGGTAAGGGTACTGTCTATGTGAGTACCCAGATCACTGACCACTTGGTTGACTCTTAGAGGCATATTATCAACATGGCAATTACCTGGGATAGATGATTTCCCAAAGGGTACAATTATGCATTTCTCAGCACTGAGTTTAAGACCAGGGCTTTGGAACCCTTTGTTAGAGATAAGCCTGCTTGAAGACTGCTAGTGTCTGTAGTGGAGGTGATGATAAGCCCCAGCTTGCAATCATTTGCAGACGTCCAGCCATAAACCTTCAGCATTTGCTTCCATTTCAGAGAAATAGATGCCAAAAAGGAGTGGGCCCATTACAGAGCCCTGGGGGACTCCACTAGTGACTGTCCTCTTGGTGGATATTTTGATCTCCTGGGTCCTATCAGTGAGAGAGTTGGCTATCCAGTGGGTGATAAAAGGCTTTATACCTAAATTAGTGAGATTTTCTATAATGCCTGAGTGGTGTATTGTATCAAAAGTCTTGGCCAGGTTCAGGTAAGCTGTGTGCACAGTCTTGTCTTCATACATTGCTTTGGTGACCCTCTCAAAAAAGTTCACCAGATTTAATAAGCATGACCTTCCTTTAACAAAGCCAAACAGCGATGGCTACAGTGTTTGCAGGTTACCCATGTCCTCATTTATCATGTCCATGATGATTCTTCCCATGGCCTTACATATGAGGCTGGTCAGACTGTAGATATCTGGATCAGTAGTTGAACCTCCTTTGTGCAGGGGAATGACAGTAGCCATGTTTCATTCCTTGGGCACAAAAACTTGACTGTAGGCTCCATTTGAAAAGTGATTCTAGTGGACCAGAAAGGTCATGTTTCATGATATTTTATAAAGCATCATGGGATGTTATCAGGGTCCACTGAAACAGTGTTTTTAGCCCCGGAAAATGCATCGACAACCTGTTCCCTAGTAATGGTTGGAAAGATTGCAGCATGTTTTCTTTCCTTTGGCTTATTGAGGGGATAGTTGGGGGGGGGGGGTGGAACCTGTCAGCCAAAAGGTTGGCAATGGCCTCTGGTTCAGAGTGGTTGATGCCATTTAAAATAAGTTCTGTGCATAACTGCATATGTCTCCCGAGGTTACCAACATAGCTGTAGAAAGCTTTGCTGTTGTCCTTTGCCTAACAAGATATTTTTTAAGGGGGTAGTTGGGGGGATGGAACCTGTCAGCCAAAAGGTTGGCAATGGCCTCTGGTTCAGAGTGGTTGATGCCATTTAAAATAAGTTCTGTGCATAACTGCATATTTCTCCCGAGGTTACCAACATAGCTGTAGAAAGCTTTGCTGTTGTCCTTTGCCTAACAAGATATTTTTTTCTTCAAATTTAGACTTTGATGTATTAATTAACCTTCTTAGTTGCCTGGTTAGATTGGTTAGAGTGATTTTAATATGTAGTACTTTGTTACACCTACATCTGGCCAAGATTTTTTATTTTGTTGTATAAATGATTGATATTGTGATTCTACCAGGGTAGCTTGTCTCTTGAGTTTGTTTTGGTGGATTTAGGCCTTGGCGCATGGGAACGCACTTCCCCCTTTTTGTTAAAAAACACAACCTGACACCAGAAAAAAAAAAAGAAAAAAAGAAAGAAAAAGCTTTTCAAAAATAACAATTCTGCTCATATGCAGAATGTGTTTACATCCGCAGTGGCAGAGTCTTCTCTTTTAAAGAGGACCATGCGTGTGTCTCACAAACACACACACGTCAACGCGGATATAAATACATTCCGCACTTGCGCGTGGAATTTATACTAGCCGATTCTGCTGAGTGAATGTGTTGTATGTTCGATGACCATCGCCTTTCAGTTGACTGGAGGGATCCAAATCCAGCAATTGCCTCCAGGAATCTGCAGGGCAACAGGAAGAAACTTGGAACCATAATGAAGGAATGTGTGCACAGAAAGGTGAAACCAGTCAATGGAAAAAGAAAAAAAAACCCAAATGTTCTTTTAGATTTGCATATTATTTATGAAACAAGGATATATGTTAGGGTAGGGTTTAAGTCATGTCCAGCACCAAATTCATGCTAAGCATTTCTAAATCCTACTCTGATGAATATCCCTAGCATGTATTATTCCTTTTATACAATTTTCCTAGTATGTTGTATTTTGAAATAAAGAGCATGAGTTAAAATATTCATCAATTTTGTTTTATTTTGAGGAGAATGCAGAGGGTACATGGATTAAGAAAGCCTTAATAACTTGCTAATGAGTTGCTTTGTAGGTCATTTTTTATTGGTGTTCTGCTTCATTTAGTTCCCTGTTTATTTTGATAGATTATGGCAATGGTGACATTATCAGCAAATTTATGACATTCTTTAGAATAGGGTGGAACTGAGGGACTGATTAGATGCTTGTAGTGTTTGTCTTAATTGGCTCATTGACTTGCCAGTGAAGTGACATTTTTATTTTCTTATTTTTGGGTCTTAACATCTTCATATTTTCCTGCATGAATGTTTCCAGATTCTTAAACATTTTAACAAGATTTTCATTTATTCTTTAACATTTAAGGTGATTAAATGGAAGTGAGAAAAACTATAATAATAATGTTGCAGCATATTATGCAGGTAGGATATAAAGTCTCTGGTAAAGTATGTGGAAATGTGAAAAGCTTTAATGTAACTTGTAGTATTTTAGTAAGAATGGTACTACGATTATGAACTAAAGCAGATTATCTTTTGTTCTTGGTTTATTAATGTTCTGTTGTTTATTTTGTTACGTGATGCATTTTCTCCCTTTCTTTTGCCTCACAGCAAGAGGTTCTCCATTTCGATTCTCAGCTGGGGTGCCTTCTGTGCCAAGTCTGCATGTCTACCTTGCAGTTGCATGGGTTTCCTACAGGTGGTACGGTTTCCACCCATATTCCAAAGACATGCAGTAGATAGACTGAACACTGTAATTTGACTGTAGGTGTGAGTGTGTGTGCGAGTGAGTGGTATGGATGAACTGCCATGGCAGGGCTAGCCACCAGGCAGTTTAAAACCTGGCTCGAGATGACTCTCACTGTTGAGTGACACCCCAACCCCATGTAAAAAAAATGGGAAAAGAGGTTGAGGATGAATGGATGATTTAGGTAAGGGAAAAAGATTTAGTGTCATGAGACAATTAGGTGTATATGGCTTAGGGTTAGAGTAAAGGTTATGTAAGAGGATAGATGCAGTGTTGTGTATGTGTTCATGTGTGCTGTGTAAGTTTATGTGTCTTGTATAATAGGACAGCTTTGGAAAGGGGTTTTCTATGGTAAGATATAGGGGTGGGGCCTACCTTATTAATGCATGTTCACCATAATACTACCTCCTGAGATACCACCAACTCAGACAATAGGATCTCAACATCTCATCCTACAGATGGCATACTCATGAGTGCAGCAACCCTCTTACCCTGCACTATAGTGTCAGCAATTGCTCTACTTGGTGTGTGAATGTATGTGTGTGTGTGTGTGTGTGTGTTTGTGTGTGTGTGCGTGTGTGCGCGGGCATGGGCGTGCGTGTGTCTATAGACTTCATATCCTATGTAAAATGCATGCAAACACAAATCCTGTTATTCAAGCAACTTTCTAAGTTAAAAAGAGCACTATTTAAAATCTGCCCCTATTTTTGGGCCATAATGTCCCCATTATTTCAGACTTTGTCCAAATTTCTTTCTCTAAGAGGTTGAGAGGTATGCATACCTCTCAACTGTCCAGATTTATGCCTTATATTTTTGGCCTACTCCTTATAAAATTGTGGTTTTCTGGCAAATCACTGATGACTGAAATAACTAAATAATACCATACATTTGAGTTTCAGGCATCGTTTTTTTTTTTAGAAAATGCATGCTAAGACAAATGCTGTTATTATAGCAACTTTCTTAGTCTATAAGAGCAATATTTAAAATCTGTCACTATTTTTGGGTCTTTGTCCGCCCCCCCCCCCCCCATTATTTTAGGCTTTGTCTAGATTTCTTATAATGAAAGGTTGAGAAGTATGAAGGTTTGGAATGCAATGCCCTAGTTTGGGGGGGGGGGCATGTTAGTCAGTTAAGTTTATCAGGCTTGATCCTGTAGCTTGGTTACACGAGACAGGAGCCTGAGTCCTCTACACCAACTTCCGAACTGCTGAAGGAATTGTGAGTTTCAGTAGAGACTAGAGCCTGAATCTTTCACACCAACTACCAGACTGCTGAAGGAATTGTGAGTTTGTTTCAGTGTATTTCCAAGAAATTGTGTGTTTCAGTGCATTTTCAAGGAATTATGAGTTTCAGTTCATTTTCATGGAATTGTATGTTTCAAAGGAAGATAAGTTCACTGTTGCTCATGCTAAGTCTGTTTTCAATAGTGCAATGAACTATTTTGTTTAGCAAATGGGAGTCATTGCTTGTGCTGTAGAGTTTGAAAGCACTGTTACTAACATAATTCCCTTTGGAGCAGAAGGCTGTGGGTTCTACTCCCACACCATGTAAATGGAGTGTTGATGTTACAGTGTCCTTTCAATTGTTGATTATTTGGCATATTTTAAGGTGGGATAGAGGTTCTACACACTTTGTATGAGATGTCTAGTAATCATGAACCTGTTGTCAGTCATTCCCTATTGCAATATTATCAGCTTAACTGTTTTTTTAATGTTACATAGGCAATTTATTCTTCAAGGGCAGTAAGCACTGAATTTGTAGATGGAACACTGAAATGTAAACCTGTTTGCCAGTAGCAGCTTCTTCAGTAGTTACAGATCTCTTTAATGTGGAATTATTCACATGAATTTATGTCTGCAGAGATTGTGTTTATTGGCTGCTATTGATGGATTGTAATGACAGAAGTTTAAGTGGCCTTTTATGGTTGACATTTTCTGAAATGGATAGGTTTGTCATTATTGGTTTATACATTTTGTTTCATTGCTTACTGGAAGAATGCTCAAAACTGCATATTTAAAAAAACACTCTAACAAGTGGGGCCATATTAAAAAAGGAATATATATATAATTTAATACAATCAGGAAGGTGAATCAAAGAACACATACATGTATGCATGGCCCTGAAAATGTGTGCATGGAGCCAATGATTTGAAAAAAGCCCAAAAGTAAACTTAATCCTCCATAGGTTCATAGGTTCATAGGTTCATAGGTTTGTTCTAGGCTTTCGGCCCTAGGGCCTATACAAGCCTAGCCATAACAATTCCCTGGCTATTTCTTCCCACAATATTTACTTCCCTGGAACCCTGTCTAGCAGGGCAACGGACGTGATCCTAGGGTAAATTTCTTGTCTCCCATCCAGTCGTCAAGGTTCCTTTTCTGCTTGACAAGTATAGGCAGTCTATTCCAGAGTATGGGGAGTCTCTGGGTCAGGAACCTAACCCTCCAGCATGTTTTGTTCATTGTGATGACAAGGTTTAGGTCCCTGGAGCATGTGGCTCTGATGGATTAGGATTTCTTTAAGTGTAGCATGTCCAACAGTTCTGGGTTTGACATGGCTTGTATGTTAAGCAGAGATCGCCTCTGAGTAGACGATATGCGACAGAGTATAGCTGGAGTTTTTTTAGTCAGTCAGCATAGGGCATTTGCTTTAGGTCTGTGATTCTTTTAGTGAGGTGTTTCTGCAGCCTACATGCTGTAGGAGCACAGATTCTATTACGCCTTGTTTACCAAGAACCAGCAAGCAACACACCTAGTTGTGAGGGGGTGGTGGGATATCAAAACAAGCAGTTATAAAAACATTTTTTTCACAGGCCATCAAGTTCATAAATGGCTAACTCAACTTATCAGGTTGGGGTATTCTTTTTCCCAAGCCTCCATGGATTCTGCAGTATTGTTTACATATTGTTAATACTTGTTTCTTTCAGAGTTTATTTCAGTATTTCTTGCACTGAGTTGCACTTTGCACCTTGTTGTATGTATATGCATATTTACTTTTTTGTTTTGTTCTAAATAGTTGCATGTACTGTCATGGGTCATTGTCTTATTATTGAAAACACAGTTCATCAAATTGTGTTTCTGATAACACACTTTAGCGAAAGTGCATATTGTCGAATATGCACTTTCACTAAAGAAAATAACATTAAAAAAATAAATAAATAAATAAAAAATACACATCAAACAGTGTCCACTGGCCAGATGCATTTTCTTTGAATGTGGGTTTTACTGCTATTTCAATGAATGTGAGTTTCAAGGGCAGGGAAGTATACTTTTAATGTGTTTTCATTGTGAGACTGTATTGTTTGTTTAGCAAATGGCTATCAGCGTTGTGCTATTCTATTTCAATATCTGTAATCATTGCAGAAGTAAATAAGAAAGCAGTATGCACACTGACAGGTTTGAGCAATGTTTATGGAAAATGAGGAAAAACAGCCACATAATGGAACATTGGAATGGCTGCAGAGGGGGCTGTTGCAGGGGGTGTAGGTGGTTGCTGCAGGAGGAGCTGTTCTGGTGGCCCTGATCTATTACCCTGCTTAGGGACCCATTTGACCATGATTCAGCTGTGGGTTTGTGTCTTAAAGTAAATGAATTGATAATTCATTTAAAAGATTTACACTAATGGGCTATTTAAGGACAGTTGTATCTTTTGTTATAGCCCTGCAAGAAACAAATTTAGGGGAGCAAGAACATGCTGCAGTGTTAAGGGACTATCTATCCTGGGGACTAGCTTGTATTTTTCATGGTGCAAGGTACAGAGGGTGATGTTACTGATTTGTAACCTGTGCCGAATGACATTAGAAGATATCACAGTGGATATATAAGGGTATTATGCTGGAATGGATGACTATATTGGTGCAATTTATAATATAGTATATAAAGGCAAAGTCTTAATTTACCCAATCCCTTGAACCGTACTGGAAAGAATTAGAGAAATAATGAGGAAAATAATTATTTTTCTTGAAAGCATAGCAACATGTATGAAAGAATGGAATTTCTTTTTATTTTTTTTTTATTTATCCTTTGTTGACCAGATTAGTCCTACAGTTTACAGGGGAATCCAGAGGTGGCATTTATACTACTTGGGGAAATTTTGTCAGGGCATCAGGAACTTTCCTTGCTCTTTTTGATAGCTGCTGTTTCTGATAGGTGCCATGGGATCTTTTATATCCACCTGAACTACCACCATCTCAGGCAGGTAAGACCGTGGTTTAACGTCTCACTCAAAGGGTGGTGCACTCAAGAGTGCAACAGACCTCATATGCTAGACTGCAGTGGCAATTATTGATCTAACTGGTGTAGGAATAAAATAGTTTTCTGCACCAGAGGCTACCTGCTGTACCACTTACATTGATACTACGTTGCTATGAATGTATTCAAGATTTGAAGTAGACTTTGGACATGTCATGTACCACGTATGGGATGATTTGATGATACTTATGTTAAGATGCTGGGACTATCTTCTATTTCTGAGCAGATAAAGCTAGAGGTGATGGAGACAAAGTGCCTGAAACAAATGGTTGAATGCACACTGTAGGACAAATAATGGAATGGGGGCATTAGAGCAGAAACCAAAGTAGCTCCAGCTGCAGAAAAGGTAATAGAGAACAGATTATGGTGATTCAGGCACATGCACAGGAAACCAGAAGACAATCTGGTAAAGAATTTTTGGGACTGATGTGAAGAAGGCAAAGAGAAAAGGAGATGTGGGTATCCAGCAAAATGGATGGACTGTGTGACAGATGACCTGTGACAGTTAGGCGTGATCGTTGAAGGAGATGAGAAAATGACACCGGGCTGAGAGAGGTGGTGAGAATTTACATAACACTTCAACCTCATGAAGAAAATGGGGAAAGAAAAGAGGAAGAGTTGATTATAATGATGGCATAGTATAGTATGGTATGGTACGGGGTAGTGTGGTATAAACAGAGATTTCTTTATTTGTTGACAATTTATCTAATAAATTCAGATAATTTATTAAAGTTTTTAGATCAAGTTTTTAGATCACTTTGGTATAGCAAGTTGAATACAATTAAGACAAAAGTAATAGCAGTGAATTTTAGAGACTCTCAGATGCTGAAGAAGAGGTAAGATTATATATGTAAAACTAGCAGGGAAAATGAAAAACAATTCAAGCGGCAACCAGGTACCTCAATAACAACCACAGTTCAAATTCCAGCAAAAAAACAATACCAAGGTAAGGCTCCAGGCTTTCGAAGTAACTTTATTGTAAAAACACAAGTGCTTTCACCATCAAGGCTTCTTCAGGTGTATGAAACAAGATACAAACACACCTATCTTTATACTAACAATCATTAAATCACATGTTCTAGTAGTAATCATCTTAAAGAGACAGCGGCAAGAGCCATAGCATGAACACAAACTATATAAAAAACAATATAAAAAGCTGATACTGTATAAAAATGTGTAAAAAATATGTATGAAAAATATATACACATATATAACTAAATAAGAAATTCTACACAACTGAGAAATACATAAATGACTAAATATACCATAGTGAAAGCACACAATATTACCTTCAAAGTGATCTATTCTTTAAAATAGGTTTTAATGGTATACAATCATTTAAACCATGACCAATATTTGCTCTTAATTTTAGAATCCATTTGGTTTCTAAATTCTCAGTACGGATTCTGATATCCCCTTCCCTTGAATACTCATTGCATTTACCTAGTACTCTAAATAAAAAAGTATGTTGTGCATCGGTCTCTTTGGTATGCTTTGCTAGAGCATTAAACATGCTGCCCTTTTTTATATGGGAAATGTGTTCCCTGATCTTGTCTCTTAGATATCTGTCAGTTTTGCCAACATAAAATTTGTGGCAAATCTGGCAAGTTGCCAGGTAAACCACATGAGATGAATTACAATTGGCACTAGTTTTTAAAGTGTAAACTTCTCCAGTATCTGGATGTTGAAAGACTATCTTTGGATCAATGAACCTGCAGAACTGACATTTGGCGCAAGGTATAGTTCCACTGTTATCTCCAGTTACTGTCATAATTTGATCTCTGGGGTAGCAGAGTTGCCTCCTTACTGATTTCTTATTTTTGAACGTAAACTGTGGACGTCTTCCTATCAAACTACAAATATATTCATCTGAAGTTAGAATATTCCAATGACTATTTATAATGTTAGTATATTGTCTTATATTTCTTGAATAACTAAAGCACATCTTTAATTTTGATGTGATCTTTGTATTCAGTGTATCATCCACAATTTGTTCAGAAAAATAAGGTTTAGATCTACTCTGTCTAAGTTTCCTAACTGTGCTAATACTCTGGTCCATAAGCTTCTGGTCATGACCTCTTTCTTTCAATTCCCTGGATGTTCTATCCAGTTGTGCCACAAAATCTATTTCTCTGGCATTCAATCTGGATGCTTTATATGCTTGACTTTGTGCTACATTCCTAAAAACATATTGAGGGTGCATACTGTCTCTACTTAATAAGCTGTTAACATCAAGCTTTTGTAGAATCGAAACATCCAAGAAATTGACCTTGCTGTAGGACCAATCCATAGTAAATTTAAGAAATTGTGTTGAGTTATTAATATGTTTAAAAAATAACTCAAGTTGACATATTGTTCCACCCCATAACATAAAGAGGTCATCCACAAATCTCCGGAAGAACAGAACCTGATCTTTGAACGTGCTTGTAACTATATAGTCCTGTTCCCATTTTAACATTACTGCATTAGCATAACTGTTAGCACATGATGTTCCCATGGCTAGGCTACCCCGATACATTGTAAGTATACCTTGTCCCTAAACATAAATATATTATTTTCTAAAACTAAATTCAAAAGAATTTGAATCAAATTCACTGTATTACTATCATATTTTTGTGTATCAGACATTAATTTGAAAATACTCTTGATCCCGTATTCATTCGGAATAACAGTAAAAAGTGGCACAACAACTAGAGTAACCAATAATATCCTTTTCAACTCATTCTGTTGTTCACTTTCACAGGTAAAGCTATACAAATCCTGGACAAACTGTTCAGTATTCTTGAGAATATGGTTGGAATTTTCCAAGAGTTTCCTCAAAAATTTTTCAACAAAAATGGAAATAGATTCACCAATTTCTGCCTGCAACAATGGGTCTCATAGGGGGATTCTCCTTGTTCTTGTGTATTTTTGGTAGGCCCTGGATTATAGGGATTGTAGGTTTAAATATAAGAAAATAATTAAGTAAGCCTTCATCAATAAGGTCCATGCTGGCCATTTCCCTTATTCTATTATATACTGCAGCAACCATCTTGTTCACTTGTGTCATATTAATAACCTTATAAAAAGTGCTATCACTTAATAGCAAAAACATTCTTTTATCATAATCTATTCTATCTAAAATTACAATTTGCCCTCCCTTATCTGCAGGTCGTATCATAATAGATGTATTAGTCTGTAAACCTTTTAATGCTACACTTTCATCTTTAGATAAGTTATACCACTTCTTATAATATTTCTTTTTCTGTTCATGAAAAACCTTGCATGCATCATCTATACAGACTTGCTCAAATGCAGAAATTAAAGGGCTCAATTTAGGCATAAAAGAGCTAGGTTTTTTAAAAATACAGTCATTATCAGAAGCGTTATCAGCATATAAAACCTTTAACATCAAGTTTCTAGAGAATAACTTAATATCAATGACAATGTCTGTGATATCAGAGTCTAAACCTGGAATAAACTAAAGTCCTTTACGTAGCACATTGCTTTCATGTTCAGATAGCATATAAGAGGATAAATTAACAAACAGTTCTTGTTTTTCAGAAAAGCTTTAAGGTAAACAGACTTACCATTCCATCTGTGTATTTCCGTTTGTTCCTCGTTGTGCTTCTCCCTCTCGATTTCGCTGAATTCAATCCTCCCCTGCCTCGGCTTGTAGATCTCACTCTCATGGGGAGAGGAAAGTTTAAGGCAAGGGTGCTCAAGTGTCCTAAAAAAGAATTGGTGATGTGGTGCTGAACATCTTCAATCTCGCTGCCATCAGAGATGCAGCAATTCGCTGCTCAATGTACTTGGGCTTCAGTAATAATTGTTTTCTTTTTATGAGCTGCTGTCCTGGTGGCTAGTGTCTCAGTAGCTAGCGTGTTGCAACCTAACTCGACTGCTGTTAGGTTCCGCCCTTCTGTTGTTTCCTGTATCATATCGCAATTCTGGTTGGTCGTTGGTACAGACACATTCCCCTCATTGGTTATATCCTTAGAACTAAAACTAGTGCCAGCTGTAATTCATCTCATGTAGTTTACCTGGCAACTTGCCAGATTTGCCGCAAATCTTATGTTGGCAAAACTGACAGATATCTAAGAGACAGGATCAGGGAACACATTTCCAATATGAAAAAGGGCAGCATGTTTAATGCTCTAGCAAAGCACACCAAAGAGACCGATACACAACATACGTTTTTTATTTAGAGTACTAGGTAAATGCAATGAGTATTCAAGGGGAGGGGATAACAGAATCCGTACTGAAAATTTAGAAACCAAATGGATTCTGAAATTAAAAGCAAATATTGGTCATGGTTTAAATGATTGTATACCATTGAAACCTGTTTTAAAGAATAGACAACGTCGAAGGTAATATTGTGTGTTTTCACTATGGTATATTTAGTTATTTATGTATTTCTTAGTTGTGTAGAATTTCTTAGACAGTTATATATGTGTATATATTTTTCATACATATTTTTTACACATTTTTATACAGTATCAGCTTTTTATATTGTTTTTTATATACTTTGTGTTCATGCTATGGCTCTTGCCACTGTCTCTTTAAGATGATTACTAATAGAACATGTGATTTAATGATTGTTAGTATAAAGATAGGCGTGTTTGTATCTTGGTTCATACACCTGAAGAAGCCTTGATGGTGCAAGCGCTTGTGTTTTTACAATGAAGTTATTTCGAGAGCCTGGAGCCTTACCTTGGTATTGTTTTCTTGCTAAGATTATATATGTGTCAGATGTCATACTGTGAGTAACGGAACTGAAAATTTGTTTTTGGAGATTTACTTGCTGTAATACTTCGTACCACCCAACACTATGACCTGTAAGAGATGCACTTATATAGCCAAACTGGAAGCAAAGCTCTCTTCACCAAAGACTGGACTAGACAGTCAAGAGGAGAAGGTAAACACTTGCACTGCACCACACTCATCACATAGTCCCTAAAAACCTACACCACCAAAACAAACACACAAAAGCACAAAACACACACCTACATTTGCAGAGGTTCTCAGTAAAAATATGCCCAAACAACCGAGACCCCCAAAGCAGAAATGCAAGCAACCCCCCCCCCCCAGCACAACCCAATTGACACATAGCCCACATACTCAGTGTGCCACTCAACTACAGCCCATAAGGCATAACGTACCTAACACTCTAGTCATAGGTGACTCTATAGTCAGGCACCCTGAAGTTCCACTCACCAGGCTAAACAAGGAGAAAGTTACTGTCAGCTGCCTGTCAGGTTCCAGGATCCAGCACATAATGCACGCATTCAGGTCACTCCACAACAAGTACAAATATGACTCTGTCATTGTCCATGTTGGTGTGAATGACCTGAGATGTACCTCCCTGGATTACATGAAAAGAGACATGGAGGAGCTCTCCAATCTTGTAGCCCAGGCAGGTATGACTCTAGCCCTGAGTAGCATCTTGCCATCACCCACAATGATACCACAGTACAAGGACAAAATCACTGACTTCAACAATTGGCTAAGCTTCTGGTGTCATTCTAAGGAAATCCAGTATCTGTCTGCCTGGGATGACATGATCGACAGACCATGCTGCTTTGCCAGAGATGGTTTGCGCCTGTCACCCTTGGGATTCTGGATACTGGCAAAGGCTCTTGCCACCCCTATAGTGCCTTTTTTAGGCAAGGTTCAAATGACAAAGTCACCACCGTAACAGGTACAAGCAAGCAAAATCTGTGGGTAATGCTACTCAATACTAGAAGTCTAAACCTCAAAATGCACTCACTCGAGGCACTCCTTAAAATGGAGAACATTGACATCTGTGCAGTGACAGAGACCTGGTTCAAAGCTCCAGAGAACACCCCTGCATTACCAGGCTATATTTCACACCACACCTTATGGCCACCAAACCCGGACTGAAGCACTAAAGGTGGAGATGTGCCCATATTCATTAAGGATATCCACACCTCCAAGCTAGTTGCTCAGCATAATACATCTGAGATTATCCAAGTTCAACTAACTCTGGGCAAAACCGCAATCCAGATTGTAGCTTGCTACAGACCCCCACCATGCCCCAGGATTCCCACTCCTCTTTTCTTGATACACTGGAAAATATTAAGGTACAACCCAACACTCTAATAATGGGTGATTTCAACTACCCCACCATTAACTGGGAAAACTACTCGTGTACCAACTCTTTTGCTCAATGTTTTCTGGAATTCATCAGTTTCAATGCCTTGGATTAACTTATCCACACCCCCACCAGGGGAAGCAATATCCTAGACCTGGTCATCACCAACATGGGCAACCGGTGTTCCACAGCAGAGGACAGCTTCTCGTTGGTCAGGTCTGATCACAAGCTAATCACCCTAGACATCCACATCCCGTTCCCACCTCCCATTAGGAAAACAACCGTAAAAAATTTCTCCAAAACCAACTTCACACTTCTTAAGACAGAAGTGGCAAACTTCATGACACCCATGCAGATGGACAATAGAGTTACGACTGCTGAATCCTACACAAATACACTTTATAAGCACTTACACTAGTGCATGGATCATGCTATCCCTAACAGAACCAATATGCTATCCTCCAAAAAAAGGAAGCCAATCTGGTGATCTTCTGCCATAAACAAACTCTACAACAGAAGAAAGAAACTGTTGCAAAAAAAGAGTAAAATCCAGTGATTGGAGGAATTCCCTGGTCAGCCTCAGTAAGAAGCTGAGATCCCTCATTAAATCTTCCAAAGCTAGTTATAAAAACAAAATTGCCACTGATTCTAAAGACAACCATAAAGCATTCTATAGCTGTGTCAAGAATCTCAATGGCAACACTCAGATCTGCTATGAGTTACAGCACAATGACACTAAATATACAGAACCAACTGATATTGCCAACATCCTGGCAGATAGGTTCAGTGCTAACTTTACCCCACTCTTACCTCCTAATGGGCCCATCTTTATACCGGAAGAATACAAAGTTCCTGTAATCATGGCTGCATAGGTAAAAATCTCACTCTCCAAAGCCAAGAACACAGCATCCATGGGACCTGACAACATCCCAGGCTGCCTTCTACATGAACTACAGAATGAACTGGCACCCCACCTAAGTGCCATGTTCAATCATAGCCTCACCTCAGGCTTTGTGCCCATTGAATGGTGCACCACGACAGTTATCCCACTCCCCAAAGGGGGGCCACAACAGACCCCAGGAATTACCTCCCCATTAGCCTGACAAGCCTGGTCTGCAAGGCCATGGAACGTATCATCATGGAACTCATAAACAAAGACATTGGAGATCTCCAAACTCTTGACCCCACACAGTCTGGGTTTGTAAAAGGCAGATCATGTCTCCTAAACCTGATAGACTTCTTTGAAGTAGTCACCAAAGCCATGGATGAGGGTAAGGTGGTTCACACTGCTTATCTAGATCTCGCCAAGGTGTTCAACACCATCCCCCACTCTGGAATTATAGATAAACTCACTAAACTAGGTATAAATCCACAAGATGGGTTGCCAACTGGCTTACTGACAGAACCTACAATGTGAAAGTTGCAGACTCCAAATCAGACTTCAGACCAGTGACAAGTGGAGTACCACAGGGTTCAGTCCTGGGTCCTCTCCTGTTTGGTTTTTACTTTTCTGAAGTACAAGTTAACTCAGAAGGTCTTTGGCTAACTAAATTCACAGATGACTGCAAACTAGGAGCCATAATCAAAACTCCTAACAATGTGGACATCCTACAAAAGGGCCTCACTGAGAAAGATGCCTGGTGTCAAAGCCATGGTCTCAAGCTCAATGCCAAAAAGTGCATTGTTACCCCCTTTGGCAAAAACTCTGTACCCATGAACTACCACATAAGTGGATTGTCTACTTAACACCAAAAGTGTGATAAGACACCTTGGGACACAGGGGAACAGTAGTCTATCCTTTGATAATCACATTGCCACAGTGGTCAGGAAACCCTTCTATGTGGCACACCTCATCACAAAAGGTTTCTCATCCAGAAAAAAAAGAGGTCATTGTTCCCCTCTACTCATCACTCATTAGACCCATAATAGAGTACAACACCCCTTTTGGTATGTACCTCGCAAGACATCTACAACAACTGGAAAGGCGGCAGAAATACCTCACAAAAGAGGATTATTGGCCTCAAACAGATGCCCTATGCAGACCGACTCAAAAAACTCCAGCTTTACTCCATCACATATTGCCTACTCAGAGGCGATCTCTGCCTAACATCCAAAGCTATGTCAAACCCAGAGCTGTTGGACATGCTCCACTTAAAGAAATCCCAATCCCTCTGAGTTACACACTCTAGGGACCTAAACCTTGTCACCACAATAAACAGAACATGCTGAAGGGATAGATTCCTGTCCCAGAGACTTCCCATACTCTGGAACAGACTACCTATCTATGTCAAACAGAGCTCCTCATTAGCACTCTTCAAAAAAAATCTTGATGATTGGATGGGTAATAGGAAATTCACTCCCGGGGATCACTTCTGTGGTTCTGCTTGACAGGGGCCCAGGAAAATTATTTTCTTGGGTGACGAAAGCCAGGGTACCTTTTTGGCTAGGCTTGTATAGGCCCTAGGGCCAGTAGCCTAGTACCTACCTATGAACCTATGAACCTACCTATGTTATTAATTAGTTGAACTTCATTGTTTTCACAGAAATCAGTATTTACTTGCAAAACCCATTCACATTTACTATGGTACTTCCTGTGGTTATGTCAACTTCAGTGGGACTCGGTGCTAAGTTATCATAATGTACATATAAGCTATGCCATTGAAGGGGATTGTGACTTGGCATGGGCAACCAAAATATGTCATCATGCCTTGAAAGAGCTGGTACTGCCTATAAATATGCTGTGTGCTGCGCATGAATTATCCACCTCTGCTACCACAGCCACACCACAGGGATATGCATCTGAATTTAGATTGCTGTCTTTCATATGTATTACAGCAGTTTAAGGTGATCTTTTCACAGCCCCCACATTCTACTTGCCACCCCCCATGCGACTGGTCTACTTTCCAGACTGCACCCCCCCTTCAAATCTCTGGATCCGTCATAATTCTTAATACAAGTGGCCACAGCCTGCTCTATATAGCTATCAATATGGCTGTACAGAGTTTCTTTAAATATCTCAGCATATGCTATGGTATTTACTGGGTTTGGAGGTGCTTGGAATTTAGCCAAGGTATCACTTAGTAGAGGGAGAGGGTAGCCTTGAAATAGTTATTAAAGGTTTTTGGTTTTGCTGGTTTCCAGATTTAAGTTTTGTTTCCAGCAATACTGTCTTATGGCCAGATCCGATGAGTGAAGACATTACATTGGGTGAGGAACATTGCCCCCCCCCCCCCATGTTCGTGAGTACAAGGTCAAGGATGTATGTTCCCCTGGTAGGAGAATGGACCACTTTTCCAGGATGTTGGTATTAATGAAGTTTAGGAATTGTTGGTCTTGTGCACTACAAGTGGTGAAGGATTCCTATTCTAGAGAGGGGTAGTTGAGATCCCCCACAAATATCATATTGGGTTGAACAGTGAGGGATTGTAGTACATTGACATAGATATAATGAGTTTCCTGGGACATGAAGGGGGAGCTATAATTTGCAAGGATATGATATGATATGATATGAGACTCTGTTTATGGTAAGCTGAACATAAATGGGTTCCAGTCGGAGTGGGCTACTCAAAAACTTTAACTTGTCTGGATGTGAGGTTGTTATTAATACAGACTGAAACTCCTCCACCTTTAGTTCCCTCCTACGCAGTAGCTGGTCTAAAGGTGTGAAAGGCATTATAACCTTGCATTTCCAGGGTACTATCTGCGACTTTAAACTACATGTCTTTACTACACAGATGTCTACACTGTCCAGGGAGAGAAAGGCTTGCAGGGATTGCACTTTCAGTACCACCTTCAGATATCCCTTCATAGTTTCAATTAAGTCAGGAGGTTTGTCAGTTTGGCACTGCCTAAAAAGGCACTATAAGGGAGAAAATGCCTTTGCTGATATCCAAAAGCCTAGAGGGGATAAGTGCAGACCATCCCTGGCAAAGCAGTGTAGTCTGCCAACAATCTCCTCCCAGGCCATTAAATATTGTACCCCCTTGGACTGGCACCAAAACCAAGTATGCTGCTCAGCGTTAGGCTGATACCTGCTTGAGACACAAAATCAGCGAGCATGATTATGTCTCATGACATATAGTCAAGGGAGGTACATCTCAGGTCATTAACACCCAGTAGGACTATGACAGAGTCATACTGATTCATGTGGTTCAATGACCTGAGTGCCAGTGTGACTTCACAGATCATAGCTCTGGAAAGGCATCTAACCATGACTTTCCCCTTTCTCAGTCTGGTAAGGGGGACATTGGTGTGCCTTAATATAGAATCTCCAATTACCAGGAAATTTGGCTGTGTGCCATTTTGCCTTAAGGGATTAGCAGTAAGGGCATTGGATACAGTGTTACTATGTATAGCTGTGGGTGGTATTTTAACAGAGTGTTTAAGTGATGGCTGAGGACCCTTTTTTGATTGTACTGTCCAAGTGGTCATAGTGTTTTAAGAAGGTTACCTGTCAGTATCTCAGCATAAGTAGTTTTATATCTAGGGCTTTACCCTGTGCAGTAGGAGTGGTGGAGATGTCACTTACAACCTCTACAGGGTTTTATTAAGAATAAGTGGGCTGTCAGTGTACAAGAGGCAATTGCTACAATGTTCCAGAATACCCATCTCAACTAGAATGGCCACAGAAAGCCCATATCCACTGCTACTGATCTACAAGGGTGGAGTGAGGGAAATTTTAATATTGAATAGGTCAGTAAGACCAAGAAGTTGATGAGCAATGCTTAGCTATGCACAAACCAGATGCTCTAGTAGTTAATAAAATCTGTTTAGACAGTGAGGGTATTTTAAGGGAAGCTTACACCACAAGAGATTAGCATCTACACATACTACAAGGTAGAATTACCCTACAGGATATCTGTGACTGTACATTGCAAGGTGCTGCTGCAGGTAGAGGAACAGTTCTAACTAAATACTGTACCACTGAAACACTCAATTAATGCAGCCGGGACAAAAAACAATGTGAAAAACAAGTGCTGAAACAATGGATATGATAATGTAAGTTTTAGCTTGCTTGTAGTTTATGAGACAGGCATTGTGCAACTGCAGGGCTGGAAGAGAAGAGACTAAAAAAACACTAAAAAGGCTGTGTGGCCAATCAAAAACAGCACACTCTTCTTTCCTTAACAAATTCAGGACAAGAAAATGACTCATCTCCTCTACTCTAACTAAAGTGGAACTAAGGCAGCCTTAACTAAAGGCTGTAAAAAAGTTCAAAAATGCAGATATTCATAACAGAAACACTCAGTTAATGCAACTGTGGCAACAATGTGAGAAATAAGTACTGAAACAGTGGCTATGGTAATGTAAGTCTTAGCTTTTGTAGCGTTTAGCAGAAACCAGCAACACTCTTCTTCTCAAGTAGTGTGGTCGCCAAATGCCTTGGAGCTCACAGGCTATGAGCCAAATGTTGTGAAGATTCAATAAAACATCACAAACAAGGCCTATGAACAATCAAAAACAGCATATTCATCTTTTCTTTAAACAATCCTGAGCCAGAAAATGACTCGGGTCCCCTCTACTCTCACTAAAGTTGAACCAAGGCAGTTCTAACTAAAGACTGTCAAAAGGGCCAAAAAATGCAGATATCTGACAAAGAAACACTCAATTAATGCAGCAAAAAGCAAGTGCAAAAACAATGCATATGATACTGCAAGTCTTCGCTTATGTAGAGTTTAGCAGAGACCAGCAACACTCTTCTCCTCAAGCAGCATGGTCGCCAAACGTCACAAATGCTTCAGGCATAGAGATTCAAATTTTTAACTAATCTAGTCCTCTAGCCAATCAAATAAAGGCACAGTAAGAGTTAAATAAGCAATTGCCAGTTCAGAAGGGTGTAGGCTATCCTCTCCTGCCACAAAAGTGTAGACCACAAACCTTCTTATTGTAAAATAACTGGTTTAGAGCCCAAGTTCTTAAATCAGAACTAGGAAGCTTAGAATACCAGTTACAATGAAATCAGGCTACTGACAAGCAATAATAAATGTAGCAGATTAAATGCAACTGAACATATTAACAGCATGCCGCAAAAAGCGAAATAAAGTATGAAGACGCACAAATACAGTAAAAGCAGTTGAATAAAGTGCATTTTTTGTAAGTGGAAAGGTAGGAAATAAAAGATAATTCAACTTTAAGAGACTAAGGGGGAGGGCCTTCTCAACTGATCTCTCAGTGCTCAGTAGAATGATCTGATGAGATGAGACTGGGAGGAGTGTCCAAAGTCAGATTTATGGTAGGGTCGGGCTACTCAAAAGCTGAGTTTAAAAGCACAATAGGAGTAGGGCAGGGTGGTGGGAAAAATCAAATGTAGACAGAGATTAACAATAGTCAGACAGAAAACAACAAGTCACACAGCACTAAAGCTAAATAAAGATTCCACTAAATATTTGTAGTTAAATGAGAAATGCTAATTCTCAGCTCCTCTCACTAATTAGTTGGAGGTTATTCACTGTTAAAACTCCAAAAAGAGCAAAAATCTTAAAACAAAACAAAATGCAATATAAGAGTAAAGATACAAATATGGAAGTAACCAAACCTTAAATTATTAACTCCAATCCAAGCTAAATGACACAAAGGAGGCTTCAGAGGTTCATAGGAGGTTACTAGGCTAATGGCTCTAGAGCCCTTACAAACCTAGCTATATTTATCCCTAGTCACCCCAATTCTCACAGGCTAGGTGAGTAAAGTTTGCAGAGGTAAGGGTCAATGGTAGTTAATACAAACCAGGAGTGAAGTTGTGGTCATCCATCCATTGATCTAGGTTGCATTTGAGAGGATCAGGGAGGGGCTCTGTTTCACATGAATTGGAAGCTTGTTTCAGAGAAGTAGCAGTTTCTGGGAGATGCATGTATCTCTCCAGCATGTCGGTGGCTAGGTTAAGATCCCTGGAGTGAATGACCCTTCACATTCATCTTCCATGTGATGGGATAAGGATTTTTGTCCCATGCCTGCTTTCTCCCACAAGAAGGATGGATGCTAGTGTCTAAACATGGCATATACAACTATAATAGTACACAAATAAAGCTTTCCCATGTATGCAAACCTGTATGTAGTGTTATAGCCTTTGACCTCTCTGTGGGTATATGTTGCAGGCAATGATTGTCATTTGTATGGGTGGCTCATACAATGTCCAGTTGGTAAGGTGTAGGCATAGTGGCTGTTCCATATTGTGTGCACCTTCTAAATATGTATCTTTCTATACATATCTCTGCATGTCTATGTGTAGTTATATATATATATATATATATATATATATATATATATGTATATATATATATATATATATATATATATATATATATATATATATATGTATATCTGTATCTGCATATATGTGTCTGTGTATATGTATCCTAGGGATGTTGAGTGCTTCCACATTGTACATTCCCTATAGGAGCCAGACTGTACTGCATGATATGTTACTGATACCAGCCTGACGTCATACAGGTGGGATGGAGTACTGTTAACATCTTGTGCCCATGTTAAATCAGGTCCTGGTTATGGGATCTGCAACAGTTGGTAGTGTATTGCAGGGCAGATGTGTTTGGCTGTGGGGGGGGGGGATACCTATTCATACAAGACGTATGTTGTTTGTTCTTTCTTGTTTGGTTGCAAGTTTCGTGTTAAGTTTAAGTCTTGTCTAGTCTTGCATGTTCCAATTTTAGTGCGTGTTTCAATTTTGATACGTATTCATTATGGTGATTTTGGGTTTGTAGCACGAAGGATATGGTCAAAGTGCTCTGGGCCTTTCTAAAGGCTATTTAATCAGGGTAATCAGGGCTTTCAGCTTTTCTTAATCGGGGCTTTCAGCTACACATGAGCACACAGGATCTGATAGCCTTTTTGAAGGCTCCTCAACAGAACTGCTGGTAGCCTTTTTAAGGCATCTTCAGCCTAAAGCGGGCACACCTGGGCAGCCGTGAGCTGGTACTTTTGGGGCAGGAAGTCCTGCTTAGACCAGGAAAATGAACAGTGGCCACTTATCATGGTGATAAGCTACATACATTGTTGTAAGGACCCTTTTCCAGCACGATTCGGCGCTTGACCAGGCATCACTTGAAAGATTAAGACAACACTTCCATGGCTTACATATCAAGAACAGGAGCCTTTTTCAAGGCTTTTTTGCAATAACACAGTTATTCTTTGGACTATTTACCCATAGTTTTTTCCTCTCATACCCTGAGAGGTTATACTCCTACACTCTTTGCCTCTTAATCTTAGTTTTGTTTAACCTGATGCATGAAATCACTACTAGGTGGCACTACAAACCCTCCCATTCATACAGTTAGAGCAATATTGTAACTCCTACTCTCTTGTAAGCTTTTTATGAATAAATCAGGTTTTTCTACTGTAAATAGTCCATCTCTTTTGTAATTAGTCTGACCCACAAATCAAAACTGCAGGAACTTGCAGTTTTATGTTTTACTGACTTGAGTTTACCTCTGAGCAGGCAAATATGCCTATGTGTTTCCTAACACTGTGTGGCTGATTGTTTTCTCAGATATCTTCTTACTCTACTCTCTTGGCTCAACCCGCTCCATTCTCCCTGCGGGCTCACACCGCTCCCCTACCCTGCCCCCAAATCCCACCACCCCCCAGCACCTCTACACTTATACTTCCCTGATCATGCCTACACTATAATTAACCTATTAGAATCAGCCCCACCCACCAACTCATCTTTGTTACTCAGTCCCCCATTTCTGACTTAGTCACCTCCCCCTCCTTCTGCCACACTCACCTCCTCTCTTAGTTAACACAACATCCTACCACATTACACTCTATCCTTTACTATTATTCTTTTTCTTTCTTCTTCCTTTCCCTCCTACATCTACCCCACTCCACACATATTACCCCATATATTCCACCACTTACCACACTCTAATTTCAACATGCTAAAAAAACACTCACTAGCTCTAACCTCTATATTCCAGCCTCTCTGTCTCCTCTACCTACTCCACCTCACCACTCCCCCCAATTCCCAGTTCTCTTATTCTCCCCCTTTTCACACATCCTCTATATATCTCAAAAAAGAATTACCCTCCACAACCTACATCTCCTCCATCTCTACTTCAATAGTAATTCTCTCCTCTTTATCAGAAAACCCTTTTCTACTGTCTGTAATCCAGTTCCCATACCAAATAACCCAGGCGTTACCAACTCTGCTACCCCAACTTCCAACCTCAAACAATATAAATACCTAATCTTCCTCCTCTCTCAGCTAACATCCCTCCTCCTGTCTGGTGACATACATCCTAAGCCTGGTCTCTCATACAACCACTCCTCCAACCCAAAATTGCCGCACACACCCCCTATCCATAAAACTCTACTCTTTGCTACAATTAATACCCGGAGCCTGTGTAATAAAAGTCCTGATTTTCATGCCTGGATCTCCCATAATAACCCAAACATTCTCACTATCTCTGAAACATGGCTAAAACCAGACATAAAAGACACTGACATAACCCCACCCAACTATAGACTATAAGAAATGATAGAGCCCAGAAGAAAGGCGGTGGAGTAGCCCTACTCTTCTCCTCCTCCTTAACAGTAGCACCCTATACTAAACCCCTACCCCAATTTGCTACCGGTGAGATAACCTTGGCCCTCCTAAAAGTTAATAACCATAAAAGTATATGCATAGCCACCCTTTACATACCTCCAGGTAACAATATCCCTATTCTAGAGGACATCCTATCATGGGTCACCAACAACATAAACAATGAAACAATTATATTAGGTGACGTTAATATTAACTGGTCATCCATAAACTCACCTATGCCTTCTCAGTCTATAAACTTATATAATTTTATCCAGCTAATCAACACCCCTACTAGACTAAACAAAGATAACATCATGGGTAGTATCCTAGATCGGATACTAGTTTCCCATCCAAACACTATTTCTGATAGTGGTACCCTCCCTGACTCCCTCAGAGATCATCTTTCTGCTTTTGCATACCACTCTCCTTCTCCCATATATCTACAGCACAAATACATCTCTAACCACACCTTAAAATATTTCAACCCTCAAACCTTATTTGACTCTTTAAAACAGACTAACTGGAACCCTCTAAAAACCCTTACTCTGGATACTGCTTTCTCTTATTTCAACACAGTATTCATTAATCTACTCAACTGCTTTCCCCCTCCAGAAATAAAAGAATCAAATCCAAAACTGTCCCCTGGCTAACCAAACAGACCAAAACCCTTATGCGTTTCCGAGACAAATCATGGAAGTACTATCAAAGATTCAAAACACCCAACTCCCTGACCGAATACAAGCAACTTCATAATCAGGTGAAAAAACAAATAGCCATTGACCTTAAATCCTATTTTAAACTTCAAAATGACCATAAATCCAACCCCCAAAAATTCTGGACTAGTATCTCTTCAGTCCTCTGTCCTGACAAAAAAGATAACCCTTGCCCTGACCCAAACTCTCCTGACCATGAACTCAATTAAATTCCTTCTTCATTGATTCCATAGACAAACTCACCTCATCTTTCCCAAACAATACCACACCCATCACACCAAATTCTGCCCCCTCATCCTCTAATAATACTCACTTCCCTCCTTTTACTCTCAAGCCTATTCCTATGCATACCATAAAAAACTCTTACTTAAATTAAAACAATGTTCTAATGCCCCTGACAATATCCCACCTAACTTCCTAAAGCTACCACTGATGGCATAACTCTTCCCATCTGCATCCTAATAAATTGCTCCATACAAGAGTCTTACGTACCCCTCCTTTGGAAAAAAGCCTTCATCATTCCTCTTCACAAAGGGGTTAACAACTTTGCAATCTCCAATTTTCACCCTATAGCTATCCTGCCAACTATCTCTGAAATTCTTGAGAAATGTATCCACTTCCAACTCTTACCCTACCTGTTACATAATCATCTATTGACCCCTACTTAACATGGCTTCAGACCTGGTCACAGCACCACTACTGCCCTGCTCTCCTTTCTCGAAATCATTAACTCTGCTCGTGATACTGGCAACATAGTATCTACCCTCCTTCTCGACTTATCTAAGGCCTTCGATACTGTATCTCATACTCTTCTCCTGTCCAGGCTCTCTCATCTCAACCTTTCCTCTTCTTCCATCAACTAGTTCACCAACTACCTCTCAGACGGGGAACAAGCCGTAAAGTGAAACAACAGTATTTCTTCGTTCCTCCACACTCCAACAGGTGTTCCACAAGGTTCTTTATTGGGCCCGTTATTATTCAACATTTTTTATTAATGACTTCAACCAATACATCCCTAATGCTAAACTCACCCAATATGCAGATGACTCGACCATTATCTGCTCTGCCAAATATCTCCCCAAACTTATGAACTTAACTCAGGAAGCTTTCTCCTGTACTGAGTCTTGGATGCTTGATAATCATCTAGCTCTTAATGCATCAAAATCCAATCCCCCCTCTAGACACACCAAAATTGACAAAGCATCATTCTCTATTTTCAGTCATAAAAAGACCTCCATCAAAATAGTCTGCCATACAAAACTGCTGGGTGTCCTTTTTGATGACCAATTAAAATTGTATTAAAACAGCTTCTATCCACCACTTACCTCATTTCCTCTTTCCTATATGGAGCCCCTCTCCTTACTAATCTTCAATCAACCCTCAAAACCAAACTATCTTCCTGCTATAATAAAATATCAAAATTTGCCACTGGATCCAAATCCTCCTCTCATCACTGTAACTCCCTCCATTCCCTAAATTGGTTAGCGCTCCCAAACTATCTGACATATCTTCAACTTACAACAGCCTATAAGCTCATTCCCAAACCATTTTAATGTCCTTCCCTTTCCTACACCATAAAAATGCATCAGTCTCATAGAGTACTCAGATCCAACAATCAAAATCTGCTCGAACTTTACAAACCTTTACGTACTCCAGGGCAACTCTTACTATCATTCTCCCTTGCTAGGTCATGGAATTCACTTCCCCCCATATTAGAACCACCCACAATCTGTCTACCTTTAAGACCTTACTCCACACTTACCTGTCCTCTCTCTGTGAATGCTCCTGCTCCCACCGCACCTGATACTTTCCAGCCTTTTTCACTCCTTATCTCTAAATCATCCTAAAACCTACTCCTGCTCAGTATATTTGCTTCTCTCTACAAATCTTCTCACATTTCACAAAAAAACTGCTGATTGCATATTTCAAGTTGAACTATTGATTTCTATGTCTTCTTCATATTGTGTATTATTTGAAACTTATTTGCATTTCTTCCTTGTTATTATTGTAAATGTAATAATGCTGTATTTTGAGTTTTAATGTAGATATAGAATTACTGTATTAAGGAGCTTTTCTCTCCGGGCCTCCATTGAAAATGGGCTCACATCGGCCTAATGGACATCTAATATATGATGCTCCTACATCATTAAGTTGGCCTGGCACACTGGCCTTCTGATCAGAGGCTATACCATGAACCACCTGACTGTCTCTTTCTGGGTCAGACAATGAACCCAATGCGGTGTCCCATGTGTCATTGGTTGCACTATCAAACTGAAGTATTTCACATCCCACATCAGGATCAGTGGATGGACTTGTGGAGGAGGCAGGTTGTGAATGTGCTTTAAATATAGGCTATTTTGAATGCTGTGATTTGTTTTATTTACCTTGTGTTTTACTTGTATTCTGCTTTTAACTGCATATTAAAACTTGAAAAGAGACCACAGCTCTGTCTCTTGTGAGTCAGGCAGAATTTTTTTCCCCACCGTCCCACCCGGTTTCTATAGTGTTCTTAAACACCACTGTCTTTCTAGTTGCCTTCCCCTTATGTTAATTTGACCATATATCTCATTTCCTCTGTTTTTACTGGCTTGTGTGAATGAGCACAAAATTATCATTTTGTGAAATCACTCCACTTCAACTATTTAAATTTATTGGCCATCCTACTGTATTCCATAGTACCAGAATACAAAAGTGACCACCACCTTTCAATCTATCTTGCCGTTTTAAAAATAGTGACTCTCCATTAAAACTTAACTTTTTAGGCAGGTAAAACGTAAGTTACCTACTTTCACATCTAATTCCTCTAGTGCACACTGCAGTGTTTAGGATAAAACATTTTTTTCATCTTACCTTTAAGCATCCAAGTGACTAGCACTTGCTTTAAAACCTGCTGGAAAGTACTAGGAAGTCTTAAACTGATACAAGCACTCAACTCTCATTGTTAATAAGGGGAAATTAATCATAGGCACTAAACAGCCTATAATTGCAAAGTACCTTGCTAAGGTAAGGGAAAACAGCTGTTGTACTTTACAAAAAAAAAAAAAAAGCACCAAACCAGGCATGTCCAAGGGCCAGCTTCCGGTGATTTCTCCTGCCCACCTGGTGAATCTAGGCATACTGGGGCAATGCAGCAATTACCTCATGCACACAGACAACCCACTCCTCCTACCACCCAACACTACAGCCTGCAAGAGATGCACTTACACAGCCAAACTGGAAGCAAAGCTCTCTCCACCCAAGATTGCGCTAGACAGTTAAGAGGAGAAGGTTAACACCTGCACTACACCTCAAGCAACACATAGCCCTTCTAAACCCACACCACCAACACCTACACATAGCAACACAAAACCCACATATGTGGAGGCCCTTAACAGTAACCTGCCCAAGCAACAAGGATCTCCGAAGCTGAAACCCAAACAAACACCAATCACAACCAATTTAGCATTTAGAAACTTTTGGAGTCCAGTGGTAAGATCACAAAACCTGGTATTGGGAAAATGACAAAATGTGGGCACTGCACTCAATGCAAATACATGTTAGAGTGCGACAGAATCTTTATTAAAGGTTATGGATGGGTAAAAGTCAACCAGAATTGTAACTGTGCGAGTAAACAAGTAGTGTATGCTGCTATATGTCAGGCGTGTCCTGGGTTTTATATTGGCAAGACCAAAAATGCCTTCAGGACACACGTTTATCAGCATGCATATGATATAACTAAAGGCAACACCAAAAATGCCCTGGCAAAGCACATTAATACATTTCCAAACCACAATTTCAAGTTTATCATTTTGGAAATGGTAGTAATGGATGAGAGAGGGGGACCCAGTGACTGGTTCCTTGAATTTAGAGAACTCTTGTGGCAACTCAGAGTTAATGTCACTACTAGCCCAGGTTTGAATGATATGGTGTCCCTCACCAGTTATTTAAAACTTAAAGCAGACTTTTTATTTTAATGAGGTGTACACTATGACTTTGTTTTTCATTTCTATGTAAGTTTTTTATAGCACTGATATTAATTATTGTTTGTTCCAAGACATTTTGGGGTTTTATTGGACGTATTTTACTGTATATATTGTTTGTTGCACAGATTTATACATATGATGTTCATATTTTCTCTAAAAACAATTGATAGTTTTGTATTATTCCTACAACCTGGTATTTTTTGTAATTTAATATTAGGGGACACATTTACCACATATATACATATTTTACAGGGGTACTAAGTAATGGCTTATATTATTTTAATTTACTGGTAAAGAAACAATTCAGAAAACAAGGGAGTCTATGTCTTTAAACATTTGTATGCTTAATTATTCAATTATTTAATTGTTTTCAATCAATGGCTTAAATGTTGTATGTATAAAAGGATGGTCTTGCTGACTGTCGGGTATTCTGAAGAAGTCAATCCTAATATTTGATGAAAGCGCTTAATACATTTTATTTATTCCTGTATCCTGCTCCATTTTTGTGCTTTTTGTTACTTGGTGTTTTTCTTCAAATTTCTGGAACCAAATTGTCACATAGCTCACAATACCAGTGTGCCACCCAACAACAGCCCCTAAGGCAAGACAATGTGCCCAACACTTTAGTCACAGGTGACTCTATATTCAGGCACACTGATGTCCCACTCACCAGGCTGAACAAGGAGAAAATTACAGTCAGCTGCCTATCAGATGCCAGGATCCGCCACATAATGCATGCATTCAGGTCACTCCACAACAAGTACAAATATGACTCTGTCTTTTCCATGTTGGAGTGAATTACTTGAGATGTACCTCCCTGCAATACATGAAAAGAGGCATGGAAGAGCTCTTGGATCATTTGGCCCAGGCAGGTATGACCCTAGCCCTGAGTTGCATTCTGCCTTTTCCCAGAATGATACCACAGTATAAGGACAAAATGATTGACTTGAACAATTGGCTAAGCTTCTGGTGTCATTCAAAGGGGATCCAGTATCTATCTGCCTGGGATGACATGATTGACAGACCACGATGCTTTACCAGAGATGGTCTGCACCTGTCGCCCCTTTGATTCAGGTTACTGGCTAAGGCTCTTGCTACTCCTATACTGCCTTTTTTAGGCAAAGTTCAAAGGACAAAACCATCACCATAACAGGTACAAGCATGCAAAATCTGAAGGTAATGCTACTCAATGATAGAAGTCTAAACCTCAAAATGCACTCTCTCGAGGCACTCCTAAAAATGGAGAACATCGATATCTGTGCAGTAAATGAGACCTGGTTCAAGGTGCCAGAGAGCACCCCTGCAACACCAGGCTACAACTCTTACCACACTTTTCAGCCACCAAACCCGTACCGAAACACTAAAGGTGGAGGAGTGTCCATATTCACCAAGGATATTCACAACACCAGGCTAGTTGCCCAGCACAATGTGTCTGAAATTCTCCAAATGCCACTAACACTAGGTAAGACTGCAATCCAAATGGTAGATTGCTACAGATCCTCCACCATGCCCCAAGATTCTCACTACACCTTTCTAAACATACTGGAAAATATTAAGATACAACCAAACACCCTAATACTGGGTGATTGCAACTACCCTGCCATTATCTGGAAAAACTACCTGTGTACCAACACCTTTGCCCAACGGTTATTGGAATTCATAAATTCCAACACCCTGGATCTACTAATCTTTAGTCCCACTAGGGGCACCAATATCCTAGACCTGGTCATCACCAAAATGGGAAATCGATGCTCCACACCTATGGTCACCCCCTAGTTGGTCAGATCTGACCATAAGCTAATCACCCTTGACATCCACATCCCACCCCCACCCCCAGTAAAGAAACCTCCATAAAAAAAACTTCTTCAAAGCCAACTTTATGCTACTTAAGTCAGAAGAGACAAATTTCATGACACCCATGCAGATGGGAACTGAAAGTTCGAATGCTGAATTCTACACTAAGGCACTGTACAAGCACATCCACTCGTGCATGAATCATGCCATCCTCAATAGAACCAAGAAGCTCTTCTCCAAAAAAGGGAAGCCAATCTGGTGGTCCATTGCCATAAACACACTTTACAAAAAAAGGAAGAAACTGTTGCAGAAAAGAGGAAAATCCCAGTATGCAAAAAGCTCCCTTACCAGCCTCAGTAAGAAGCTGAGATCCCTCATAAAATTCTCCAAAGCTAGTAACGAAAATAAAATTGCCAAAGATTCCAAAGGCAACCACAAGACATTCTATAGCTATGTCAAGAATCTAAATGGCAATGCTCAGATCTGCTCTGAGTTACAACAGAACAGCATTAAATATACTGATCCCAAGGATATTGCCAATATCCTGGCAGATCGATTCAGTGCAAACTTCACCCCCCTCTCACCCCCTAAAGGGCCCATCTCAATACTGAAAGATTGCCAAATTCTGGAAATAACAGACACACTGGTAAAAAACACACTCTCCAAAGCTAAGAATACAGCATCCATGGGATCAGACAATATCCCAGGATGTGTACTACATGAACTACAAAATGAACTGCCACCTCACCTAAGTGTCATGTTTAATCATAGCCTCACCTCAGGCTTCTTGCCCACTGAGTGCTGCACAGCTACAGTTATCCCACTCCACAAGGGGAGATCCACCTTGGAACCCGGGAACTACTGCCCTATCAGTCTGACGAGCCTGATCTGCAAGGCCATGGAACGTATTATCATGAAACATAAACAAAGACATTGGCAACCTTCAAACACTGGACCCCACCCAGTTTGGGTTTGTGAAGGGCCGATCTTGTCTCCTGAACCTGATTAACCTTCAAATCAGTCTCCAGAGCCATGGTCAATTGTAAGGTGGTCCACACAGCCTAGCTGGAACTCGCCAAGGCCTTCATCTCCATCCCCCACTCTGGAATCATAGATAACCTTACTAAGCTGGACACTAATCCCTACATCACTCGATGGATTGCCAACTGGCTTACTGACAGAACCCACACTGTAAAAGTAGCCGACTCCAAATCCAGCTCCAGACAAGTGACAAGTGGAGTACTTCAGGGTTCAGTTCTAGAACCACTCTTGTTTGCCATCTACTTCTCTGAAGTACAGGCCAACACTAAGGGACTCTGGCTAACAAAGTTCGCAGATGACTGCAAACTGGGAGCCATTATTGAATCCCCAAATGATGTGGATATTCTACAAAAGGGCCTTACAGAAACAGATGCTTGGTGCCAGAGCCATGGCCTCAAGCTCAGTCCCAAGAAATGTATAGTTATCCGTTTTGGGAAAAAGCATGTACCCGTGAATTACCATATAGGTGGCAGTACACTAAACACTGAAAGTGTGATAAGAGACTTAGGGACATGTGAACAGTGGTCTCACCTTCGATAACCACATCGCCACAACAGTCAGAAAATCTTTCTATGTGGCACACCTCAACACTAAGGGCTTTTCATCCAGAAAAAAGGAAGTCATTGTCCCGCTGTACTCATTCCTCATTAGACCCATTATAGAATACAATGCCCTGTTTGGTATGTACCTCTCAAGACATCTGCAACAACTGGAAAGGCCGCAGAATACCTCACTAAAAGAATCACAGGCCTAAGGCAGATGCCCTATGCTGACCATAAAAAAACTTCACCTATACTCTGTCGCATATCGTCTACTCAGAGGCAATCTCTGCTTAAAATACAAGGCCATGTCAAACCCAGAGCTGTTGAACATGCTACACTTAAAGAAATCCCAATCCCTCAGAGACACACGCTTCAGCAATCTAATCCTTGTCATCACAATGAACATCACATGCTGGAGGGATAGGTTCCTGACCCAGAGACTCCCCAGATTCTGGAATAGACTGCCCATACATGTCAAGCAGACCGCCTCTTTGGCCCTCTTCAAAAGGAGCCTTGAAGATTGGATGGGAGATAGGAAATTCACCCCGGGTATCACATCAGTCGCCCTGCTAGACAGAAGTCCAGGGAAGTAAATACTGTGGGAAGAAATAGCCAGGGAATTGTTATGGCTAGGCTTGAATAGGCCCTAGGGCCGATAACCTAATACCAACCTATGCACCTATGAACCTATGGACATGTCGTATACATTTAAAGAAGTCAAATGAGACAAGATATGACTGGCATAATTGCACAAGTAACTAACTACACTGACTAATTATGGTGATATGGACATACTGAGTCAGCATGGCCATGGGTGGTGCAATGGACCTACAGAGCACAGATAAGCCATTTTAGTCATATATTAAACAACTATGAAGGACAATGTTAAAACAAACACAGATGATGACATACCTGACATGTCCTCTACCTCTAGTGGTGGTGGCTGAAATGCCAATGTGATGTAAAAGCAAGCATGTACATAACAACTCAGTAGTAAATACATGCATGGCATCATGAAGCATTGGAAATTATGCATACCACACAGCAAATAAAAGATACACATAGCATATGTCTTGTGGTGTTTTTCATAAGGCAAGTTTCCCATGCAAGTGAACAAGACAGCATTACTCATAAAAGTCAGAGTTGCATTTAAAGATATCCGAAGATAGCAACCATATCAACTGCCTTACTGGGTTTACCATCAGCAAATGGGGCAAATAGCATTCTGTGTAGTGCAGAACCTATAGGTTGTAGTGGAACACAACAGGTGAGTACATCTCAGTCATAACAGCAGGCAGTAGCAGGCAAAGGATATTGCTCAGCCTAACTGAATACAGAGAAACACACTTGATGTGTGCTGCTGTTGAGCAGATGTTGCAAGTGGTTCATCTCCCAGGCCCCTGCTTGTGAATGTTTCATCTCCCAACCTTTGCTTACACTAATCAAGGGTATCAGAACTTGTCAGAGATTAGGGATGCATGGCTAGGCTTAAAAATGCCCTTATGGTCATTAGCTTAGTAAACACCTATGAACCTATGGCCCTGTGCCTGTGAATACAACATCAGTACATATGCTGCTGATAGTGTCACCTCTTTATTTAATACAACATGCTAGTAGTCTTAACAGGTCTTCTCACATCTGGGATGTTCAGGCATAAATGACATTGTTGTGCTGTTGTGACATGCATAAAAACAGGTAAGATGCATGAATGTCCATGAATGACAACTGGATTATGCTGTTGTTTTATTTGTGAATAGTGGACATACCTGTACTTCCTGGAACACCTGCCTCAGTCCCTTCCTGGGTATTCGATGATCTTGGCAGGTGTTATGGTGAGAGGCAAGGAAGACCATTGTCTCATCATGGGGGGTAAGGGTAATGGTTGCCCCCTCCAGTGGCATGTCTCTCCCAGTCACAATGGTGGAGTCTGTTGGCTGCATGGAGGATAATGTCAGAGCAGCAGTCATTGCTCCCTGGAGCAGCTGTACCCACCTACAGTGTTCAGTGTGTTAGTATTGTCCCTCCACACTTGGTTTCTCCAGAATGATATTGCCCATCTGTTCAAGCAAATTTTGGCCATGTTATTGCAGTACCTCCAGAATAATAATGTTTTCCCTATGAGAAAAATTGTAAAATCAGTTCCTGGTTGATGTCTAAAAAAAGTGATTTTGCATATCAGGAAGTATATAGGAAGGTGCAGTTATTGGCAGATCAACCTTTAAACATGTTGATGTAATGTCCCTCATATACACTGTAATGTTATTCTAAGCAATCAGTGCCATGTGTATCACCATCAACGCATGAAAGCATTCCAGACATACACAACACATATCGATTGCTGAGTATATGTCATGAAATGTAAAGCCTACATGTACAAAGCAATTACCCCCCCTCATATCTCATAGGATATATCATATATGTAGAGGTGGGATTAAAACACAGGTCTGTGGAAATATTGAAAACCATGAGCTAATCATGACCACTGCACGACCTCTCCAGGAAAAACAACACTCTTTTATTCACAGTCATGTGCATAGCCAACTAGCCCTACCAAGTCAAATCAATCATGTTGTGTATGTCATACATGTCATTATATTCAGTAACAAAGATCAGCACAATTGTATCATGTATGCTAATGTAAATAACATACGTAGCTATCATGTGTCAAAAAGCACCTTAGAGCAATAACAGCATATGAACATGAACATCTTACTGGTGATGGCTAGATGTGAAAACAACAACCAAGCTACAAGCTAACTCATCTTGATGTCCTCTCAATCCCATCAAATGGCATGCAGTAGAAAGTCGATTATCTGAAACGTCAATTATCCCAACCCAGTCTTCCAAAGTTTTGGGGTAGTAAAAGTCATAAAGACTGAATAAGTAAACATTATACATATTAACTTGTGCATGTTTTTTGAACTTGCAGCCTGCTTGTGTGTGAAAAATATTCTTTATTGTTCACTGGACTTGATGGATGGTTGAAAAGTGTATTCCCGGAGTGCAGAAAAAACAAGATTTTAGGAGTTTTTTATCCAGTTCAGTGTGTGTTTGATTATCTGAACAGTTTGATTATCTGAACTACCACTGGTCCCAATTAGTTTGGTTAATTGACTCTCTTCTGTACTAGTATCCAGTGTAGGAGTAAGCATCGATAAATATCCACAAATCTCACTTTTGATGTACAATTTGGGGACACGCCTATAAATCTTCATTATCTGCAAACAGTACTATATACATGCAGGTGAAACTGCTTTACTGATGGATATGGGTGGATTCCATCTGTATCCACAGTTCACAAGGGCTATTTCTGTAGCCATATACCTGCATATGGGGAAAACCTCCCTAGTAATTATGGACATGTATCCATATGCATGTATATTGGGGAAGTACCCCTACCCTTTATGTAACTGACATAATGATGTGCAGATGCTTTCACATTGCAAACTACATGAGATACAGGTTACAAGGTACACATAGGACACTATAAACATCACAGAGTAATACTGAGTACAGGAGTTCATAATACCAATACAATCTTCTGACCCCATGACAGCTTTTAGCTTGCAAAAATTGTAGATGTTGTTCATTACACATCATATAGTTGAGTGTATAATTATTTGTGCGCATGTCATATAGTTATAGTCATTAGATGGTGCGACTGTCATTGTTCAATGATGTTTTCATACTTTGCTACATATTATAACTATATATTGTTATGTAGCAATGATTCCTCTGACTGTAAAATTCCTGGCCATGTGAATTTCACATACAGATGTTAAGGTATTAATGTGTGTGTGTGTGTGTGTGTGTGTGTGTGTGTGTGTGTGTGTGTGTGTGTGTGTGTGTGTGTGTGTGTGTGTGTGTGTGTACATGGTCCATTGCAGGCCACTTTATTTGCTGCTCTAACATGTCCACTGATGTCTCCTAGCTCTGTTCTGTTACACTTTCACTATGCATATTATGATTGACAGGCTTTCTTACATAACTTTGATAATAGCAGACGCACATAAATTTGATAATAGCAGACACTATACTGTCACTAAACTTACATGATGTGTGTTTCTCCGCAATGATGTAAATGATATTATCTGACACATTTATTCAGTTATCTTACTGCATTACATATGACATGGATGTATTGCAAATGTGTTGGCCATAAAAATCTGACTCGCATAATAGACAAGTTTGTAGCATGTTAGGGTTGGAAGTATTGCACATTGTGAGAAAAACATCAGCGATGGATTAATGTTCACCTCAGTGACGCATCACATGAATAAGAATTCAGTAATGTGCACAGTCTGTAAATGTGTGATCTTGTTATAGTTATTTTTATTATCATTTACTGTTAAAGTTCTTTTATGAATAAATTAATTATGTACAGTTATTGTCATGTTACAGTGCCCAGGACCCATGCTAATCTACCCATCCACAGTAGAGAATGAAGATGCATTTGACCTCTTCTGTCAGACTATGACTCTAAGGAACAGGGGACACAATGATGATGAAGACAATAACAAGAGATAAGGACCAGAATGGGTCATCATTCATGCAGACTAACAGTGAGAGTGACTTCCACCACACCAGCCTGAAGACCTGAGGGACCAGATCTGCAATGTGGTCACCAATGTTCTATAAATGCAGATGCAGGACATGATGGGGACGTCCTTCCACTACATAACATGAGCCATTTGTGGCTCCTTCTAGGGGATCACAAATGAGATCATTCAAAATATTGGAACATATGTATTGTCTCTGTGGTCCAATCATACAATGCTGCCACTATGGTATTCTCCTACTTGCTAATCTTTCATTTTTAAGAACAAGTTTGTGCATATATCGCATACTGCATCATGCTTCTTATATGCACCTTGTGACGCACACGTCACACTACAGGTTGTTTCACTGTATTATGTTATTGTATTATGACATTTTCACATTGGTGGCTGCCATTATCACCATTCTGTCATGTGATCTTCATACATTGCCATTTATGCAGACAGGGTTATGGGCATGCAGCTAAAGTATTCCTGTACTCTGCATGTGATTTGCCTCATCTGCACACAGTGGCCCATGAGATTGTTATCCCTGATCCAGTAAGACCTTGTATGTCACATATAGGTGCAATGCAGTTAGCACTCTGCCAATGTCATACATGTGTCCTGTTGACAGTGCTCACATGACTACATGGAAAGGTGATGGCATATGGTAGGTGTGATTCATTACACCTGCTACGTTTTATGAAATTCTAAACACATAATACTGTTGTGCCATTCTTCTGTGAATATATGCACATGAGTGATATATGTGCATTCTTATTGCAATGTTGGTTTTGGATAACTTTTGACATACACACCATTTCAGTGTATTTACTACATTTGTGACATTGGTGTGCCACAAAGTCCCACTGGCATTCTGCCTTCATTTGTGTTTGATGCTTCATGCTACTTTGTGTGCCTTGTATTACATAGTTTTTATCTACTGTCATCATTTATGCCTCAGGCTTTCACCTCTGCTCAGTCTCCATGCAATATGGTGCTAATGGTAAGCATTTTATTCAAAATTTTTTTGACATTTTATGATGGTATCATATTAATGGTAAAAGTATTGAATCACTGTATTGTGCAACCTTGTTATTATGGCAAAACAATACTGGATTATGCCAACAGCTTCTCTTCTGTTATGTATATACCTTTGCTGCCATTTACACATTAACATACATGGGAAGGGTTTCTTTCTGTATAATATGGCTGCATTGTTTTGTATGGCTGTACATTTGTATGCCCCTAACAGCAACAACACACAAATCGCCCCTTGCAATGTAATATTATGAATGAGTATTTTCCCACATTGCCATATATGCGTATACATGACTATCCTTTTAATCAGTATTACACATTTACATGTAATATTGTTATTGCTTTTTGTGACTATGTCACTTCATGTCTTAGGTTTGCAAGGCTGTAAATATGGGTATGTGATATTCAGTCCTACTCTTTTATGTATTTATGCTATTTGCTGTTTACTTGTTGCACATTACTGTGTTGTTTGCATCATTCCTACACAGACATGTTAATAGCCATCACAGATGCATGATACACATTTGTCACACACTGGCCCTTTGCAGCATGTACTTTGCAGGGAATTTACAGTCCATCTTATGCTATGGCTGCATGCATTTGCAATGTTTTCACTTGGATTTGCATTTTATGTGTTTTATATGCCTGCTTTTACAAGTATGCATTTCCTTACTGCTGTGGACATATGTTGTCAATTACACTTCCCCCTTATAGCTTTTGGCTATATGTTACACATCTACATGGCATATGTTATGATCGGGTCTATATTAGAACGTCAAAGTTTCAAAACTTCGAATGTTCTAATATCGAACCCTATTCAGCGAAAGCTGAAAATATCAAAGCAACAGAAAACCAAATGTTTTCCTAGGGAAAGAATTTGGTTGTCCATTTCTGTTGCTTTGGTATTTTCAGTGCTGTGGTGGAAAGTTATGGGTCAGGTTCAGGTAAGTGTGCGATCGAGTGTGGGTTAAGTTAGTTAGGGTTAGGGTATGGGTTAGGTATGTGTGCGATTGTGTGGACGTGAGGGTTAGGGCGGGTAAGGTGAGTTAGGGTTAGGGCACGGGTTAGGTATGTGTGCAATTGTGTGGACGTGAGGGTTAGGGCGGGTTAGGTGAGTTAGGGTTAGGGCGCGGGTGAGGTGAGTATGCGATAGTGACGGACCTTAGGGTTAGGGTTTGGGTTAAGGTAAGTGGATAGTTAGTGATGTGTGTATAGTTTAGTGTAGGGTTAGGTGTAAGATTTTAGGTGTATGTGTGTGGATTGCTATTTGTTTGGTGTGCTTGTGTTGTGTGTATGTATTTTGGAACAGCAAATTTTTTCCCTAGGAAAAAATTCACTGTTCTGTATGTTCGATGTTTTCAGCTTTTGCTGAATAGGATTCGATATTGGAACATTCAAAGTTTTGAAACTTCGATGTTCTAATATAGACCCGTTATGGTCATGTATACCTTTGTGTACCATATCATCATTGACCTATAGGTGTACTGTGCATATACAAAGTTTATTCACCATGTTAGGCTGTCATACACATGCAATGCATATGCACACACTGTGGTGATCACTGTGATGTTTTCACCCATGTTCATGTTTTACCTGTGTGTCGTGCATTCCCATTGAAATACTTTCCATGCTTCCTGTATAACTATCTATGCACAAGCTTGTATTTAATTTCTCAAATTCATATGCTATTTAGTAATGTGTCTGTATCATCATGCGGTTTCTACATGGCAATTTCATATTGTATGTCATTGCTGGGGGTATATTTGCTGAGCATTCTGTATGTTTAGCTTGTGTGATATGGCATGTCACATATCTACACTGCATGCCTGAAAACAATCTGCCCTGCCTCTGGCATGTACTATCTGCTTTAACATCTGGTTGCCATTTCTCCTGTCCTTCTTGTTGGTGCGTATAGTTAGTGATTTATTACACAGCCACATTATTCTTTTGCTGCCGTACTGATGCTTGGAATTATACTTAGGTGTTTGCCGATTGCATGTAGGATTAGAGGTTCTAATCTGATCTCCAGTTGTCTGCTCCTATATTATTTTGGCTGGATTTGCTGAGCCTTGCTATTGTTTGGTTTACACTTGCACTGCTAACAGCTTATTAGATGACAATGTCTGTTACTCTTTGTGTACTGCAATGACAGCAATCCCAATTTAGTGTTCTGAGTCATACACCTACCATCAATCGTACTCTTTTTTGATATGACTGTCACCCAGCTTACATCTCTTTGTTCATTGGTAAGTAATGTTTATTGAGATGTACTATGACTGGTATACATCCCTACCCCATTTGCCATCTTTCCTTAACCAAGGTTGTATAGTCCATATGTGTTTTGTCATCCTTTATGTATATTATCATAATTTGTCCATTCTGTGCTGTGCTACTTGTTATGTGTTTGTACCTGCCCTTTCCCCACCTCCTCTTTCCATGACATTTCCAAAACTTCTATTCTCCAAAAAAATATAAAACGGGACCTATTACCACAAAAAGAAAATATGTATGCCCATTCCCTCTGCCTCTCCCTCTCACCTTCCCATGCAATCGTCCTTCTTGTCTGCTCCTATTCTTCAGTCTCACCCCACATCTGATTTGCTATCATCTAATTTCTTTGGGTGTGTGCATTACTTGTGTTCCAAACCCATGCTGCACCCATTGTTAGCTAAAGTTAGCACTGGCAATGTTGCTGTGGATGACGCTTTGTCATAATTACATTTTTTATTATTACAATAGATTCTACAAATGATAACAGATATGTGTATATGTCTGTGTTTTGCAATGATATTTCCAACATATTGTGGATATTTGTGGTTTTATGGGACTATTGCTGATGCACATTTTTCCTTCTGTCAGTGCTTTCTACATATTACTGACATGTTTCATTAAGTCTGACTACCTGTCATAAACATATATCGCTAATGCAAATATGTAACCTTATAGACATTTTTTCTTTGGAATATGATTTTGCAATATCTGACTGTAGTTGCACTGACATTGCTGGTTATTTGTTGTATCTGCATTGTGCTGGGATATGTTCATTAGACGAGGACACATTTGTATGTCACTTGACCTCCTGCAAATCTTGCACAAGACTTAACACATTCCACCGAATTCCAAGAATCCTTTAGAATCTGCCCCATAGGTGCTATTTCAGAAGTAAAAATGAGTCAAAAAAAAAGTTTCATCCTTAAAAATATCTTTCACATTTTGTAGAAATAGTTTGATTTTGATGTAAATACAATATGCATAGTATAAGTTAACTTACAATGATCACTGCAGTGTAATTCATGTTACATATAAGGTATTACTTTTAGATGCTAATGAGCATACTACACTGATTAGCTTGGCATGTGGTAAACAGAAGTTCTAGAAAAAAGTGAACCGGCATGTAATTTGATGCACCAAAGGTTCAGAGAATTTGGTTTGCAATATTGACTTCATGACAGCTACATCGTATCATGACAGTATACTATATCATGAGAGTTACAACATATTTCTTCTATATATATTATAGATTAATGCTCTGGCATGACACTGGGCCAGTTTGAGTGTGGAATCAGCTCAGGAGATGGTGGTTTATTTTTATCAACTCCAGATCCATTTAGTGTACATCATATGGAGAACAGGGGTTGTACCTTGGCTGGACAAATATTAAAGCCAGTATGAGTGCTTTGAAAGGTTTAGAATCACTGAAAATGGTTGACTAACTGTGAGTAATTTGAGTAATTACTTTTGCCTTCAATAAAATATATATGTATTTTATTTATGTATATCTTCTTCTTTTGGCTGTTCCCGTTAGGGGTCACCACAGCAGATCATCTGTTTCCATTTCTTCCTGTCCTCTGCATCTTGCTGTGTCACAGCAACCATCTGCATGTCTTTCCTCACCGCATTCATAAACCTTATCTTAGGCCTTCTGCTTTTCCTCTTAACTGGCAGCTCCAGCCTTAGCATCCTTTTCCCAATATACCCAGCATCCCTATTCAGCACATGTCCAAACCAAAGCAATTTCACCTCTCTGGCTTTGTCTCCAAACCATCCAACCGAAGCTGACTTTCTAATATACTGATTCTTAATCCTGTCCATCCTCATCGCACCCAATGCAAATCTTAACATCTTTAACTCTGCCACCTACAGCTCTGACTCCTGCCTTTTTGCCAAAGCCACCGTCTTCATCCCATATAACATAGCTCAATACCCTCTTGTAGTCCTTCCCTTTCACTCTTACTGGTACCCGTCTGTCACAAATAATACCTGACATTCCTATCTACCCACTCCATCTTGCCTGTACTCTCTTCATCACCTCTCTTCCACACTCACCATTACTTTGAACTGTTGATCCTAAGTATTTAAACTTATCCCCCTTCACCAACTCTCATCCCCGCAGCCTCACCATTCCTCTATCTTCCTTCTTGTTTACATGCATATATTTTGTCTTAGTCCTGCTGAGCTTCATTCCTCCCCTCTCTAGAGCATATCTCCACCTCTCCTGAGTCTCCTCAACCTGTTCTCTACTCTCACTACAGATCACAATGTCATCTGCAAACACCATAGTCCATGGGGACTCCTGTCTGATCTCGTCTGTCAACCTGTCAATCACCCTTGCAAATAAGAAAAGACTCAGAGCTAATCCTTGATGTAATCCCATCTCCACCTTAAAAGCTTCTGTCACTCCTACCACAGACCTCATCACTGTCACACTACACTTGCACAGATCCTGTACTACTCCTACATACTTCTCTGCCACTCCAGACTTCTTCATACAATACCACAACTCCTCTCTAGGCACCATGTCATTTGCCTTCACTAAGTCCACAAAGATACAATGCAACTCCTTCTGACCTTCTCTATACTTCTTCATCAACACTCTTAGAGCAAACTTTGCACCTGTATTGCTCTTTCCCAGCATGAAACCATACTGCTGCTCACTAATCATCACCTCCCTTCTTAACCTAGCTTCCACTACTCGTTCCAATAACTTTATGCTGTGACTGATCAGTTTTATCCCTCTGTAGTTACTGCAGCTCTGCACATCACCCTTATTCTTAAAAATCAATACCAAAACACTTCTTCTCCACTCCTCAGTCATCCTCTCACTTTCCAAGATTTTATTAAAAATCTGGTTAAAAACTCCACTGCCATCTGTCCTAAACACCTCCATGCTTCCACAGGTATGTCACCTGGACCGACATCCTTTCCATTATTCACCCTCTTCATAGCTGTCCTTACTTCCTCCTTGCTAATCCACTGCACTTCCTGATTCACTATCCTCACATCATCCAGCCTTCTTTCTCTTTCATTCTCTTTATTCATCAGCCCCTCAAAGTACACTTTCCATCTGCTCAACACACTCTTCTCACTTGTGAGTATGTTTCCCTCATTATCCTTTATCACCTTTACCTGCTGCACATCTTTCTAAGCTTGGTCCCACTGTCGAGTCAATCAGTACAGATCCTTTTCTCCCTCCTTAGTCTCCAACCTTTCATACAACTCTCCATATGCCTTATCCTAAGCATTTGCCACCTCTAGCTTCACTGTATACCTCATCTCCTTATACTCCTATCTAATTTCTTCAGCTCTCTGAGAATCCCTCTTCTTCTTCACCAACCTCTTTCTCTGTATACTCTCCTGTACTTCCTCGTTCCACCACCAGGTCTCCTTGTCCTCCTTCCTCTGTCCAGATGTTACACAAAGCACCTTTCTAGCTTTCTCCCTTACCAGGTCTGCTATATGTATATGTATATGAATAGATAGATAGATAGATAGATAGATAGATAGATAGATAGATAGATAGATAGATAGATAGATTTAAAACAGATCCATGTATTGAGGTGAAATAGTTGTCAAGCCTTAAGGGATAAGATGTTTGTCGCCATTAAGGAAAAACATTAAACCACAGGGAAAACTGATAATTCTTGAGCAACAAAGTTACTCCTGTTTGGGCATCCTACAGACTACTACAGCACCAGAAATGAGAAAGAGAGACTTTATGTGCTAACTGCAAGTACTTTTTGCTGAATTTTCTAATTTTTACTGATTTTGGTTGTTTTTATTGCCTGCACTTCTCAGAAAGCTTAAAAACTAGACTAGCTACTTATTTCACTGTATTTCTGCCTGTAAGTCATTTTCCATTGTGCACTTCCCTTGCTTTATTTAGAAAGTTAAAATTTTCAAATTTCTAATTTTGCAAAGTTTTAATTGAGTTTACTGTTCTGGGCTATACACTCAAGTGCATTAGCCTTTCTGTGCTTATTTACTGTATAACTGCATTGTTTAGCCTGATTTAACAAAAAAAAAATTCTATCTTGTTTTCTAATTTGCCGCCTTTTCTAACTAGAATAGTCCAGTTTCCAGGCTTTGTTGGATTCAGGACTTTAGTTTCAGTGTTCAGAGCTATTCAGACGTTGCTGTGGTAGAGGGAGGTCCTACTGCTTACCAGTGAAAGTGGGAGCACTGTACTTCCTATCTAACACTAGAGGAGTGATTTCCAGCTCTGAAATTGCAATTTTATTGGCCATTTGGGCTGATTTGTATCCCTTTCAACTTTCTGGCATAAATATGCGTGTTTGCACATGTCTGAGCTTGTTTTAGATCAGCAGATCCTGTTTGGGCATCCTGCAGACTACTACAGCACCATAAATAAGAAAGAGAGACTTTTTGTGCTAACCACAAGTACTTTTTTGCTGAATTTTCTAATATTTGCTGATCTTAGTCATTTTTATTACCTGCACTTCTCAGAAAGCTTAAAAAGTAAACTAGCTACTTATTTCACCTTATTTCTGTCTGTAAGTCATTTTCCAGTTGTGCACTTGCCTTGCTTTATTTAAAAAAGTTAAAATTTTCAAATTTCTAACTTTTCAACGTTTTAATTGAGTTTACTGTTCTGGGCTATACACTCAAGTACATTAGCCTTTCTGTGTTTATTTACTGTATAACTGTATTGCTTAGCCTGATTTAACCCCCCCCCCAAAAAAAAAATTAAAAAATTCTATCTTGTTTGCTAATTTCCCACATTTTCTAACTAGAATAGTATAGTTTCCAGGCTTTGCTGGATTCAGGACTTTAGTTTCAGTGTTCAGAGCTATTCAGACCTTGCTGTGGTAGAGGGAGGTCCTACTGCTTACCAGTGAGAGTGGGAGCATTGTACTTACTATCTAACACTAGTGATTTCCAACTCTGAAATTGCAATTTTATTGGCCATTTGGGCTGATTTCTATCCCCTTCAACTTTCTGGCATAAATATGCATGTTTGCACATGTCTGAGCTTGTTTTAGATCAGCAGATCCTGTTTGGGCATCCTGCAGACTACTACAGCACCATAAATAAGAAAGAGAGACTTTTTGTGCTTACCACAAGTACTGTTTGCTGAATTTTCTAATATTTGGTGATCTTAGTCATTTTTATTACCTGCACTTCTCAGAAAGCTTTAAAAGTAAACTAGCTACTTATTTCACCGTACTTCTGTCTGTAAGTCATTTTCCAGTTGTGTACTTGCCTTGCTTTATTTAAAAAGTTAGAATTTTCAAATTTCTAATTTTGCAAAGTTTTAGTTGAGTTTACTGTTCTGGGCTATACACTCAAGTACATTAGCCTTTCTGTGCTTATTTACTGTATAACTGCATTGCTTAGTCTGATTTAACCCCCCCTCCAAAAAAAAAACAAAATTAAAAAATTCTATCTTGTTTGCTAATTTCCCACATTTTCTAACTAGAATAGTCCAGTTTCCAGGCTTTGATGGTTTCAGGACTTTAGTTTTAGTATTCAGAGCTATCCAGACCATGCTGTGGTAGAGGAAGGTCCTCCTGTTTACCAGTAAGAGTGGGAACATTGTACTGCCTGACACTAGAGGAGTGGTTTCCAGCTCTGAAACTGCAATTTTGTTGGCCATTTTGGGCTGATTTCTATCCCTTTCACCTTTCTGGCATAAATATGCATGTTTGCGTGCATTTGTACACTGTGCAGCACTGCGGGACTAAGGTTAAATTATTCCCGGTACCAGAAAGTCTTCTCTTCAAATTTTTTTCTTAGAACTAGTTAGTTTATCAGCGTTAGCACTAAAATCTGTATACCTGTGACTAGCACTTGCTCTAAAACTCACTACAAAGCACTAGAAAGCCTTAGTTTGTTACAAGCACTCACCTCTCCTTGGCAATAAGGAGAAAATACTTGTAGGTACTAGACACCCTACAATTGCAAGTACCTTGCCAAAAAGTAAGGAAAATCTGCTCTTGTACTACACAAAGAAAGCACCTAACTAGGCATGTCCAAGGGTCAGCTTCTGGTGATTTCTGCTGTCCACCTGGTGAATCTGGGCATACTGGGGCGATGCAGCAATTGCCTCATGTACACAAAATGGGCGTTCCTTCGTTGAAGGTTGTGCGTTAGGCCCGGCAAGCCAGCATGTAAAACTCTACTGCCAATCATTAGCGGACCGGAGTTCCGCTGTGGCGACCCCTAACCGGGAAAAGCCGAAAGACACACACACACACACACACACACACAGAAAACCATCTCCTCCTACCACCAAGTACTACAACCTGCAAGAGATGCACTTACATAGCCAAACTGGAAGCAAATCTCTGTCCAGCCAAAATTGTGCTAGACAGTCAAGAGGAGAAGGTTAACACCCACATAACATTTCAAACAACACACAGTCCTTCAAAACCTACACCACCAAAACCCACACAGAGCAACACAAAACCCACATATGTGGAGGCTCTTAACATTAACCTGTCCAATCAACAAGGACCTCCGAAGCTGAAATGCAAACAAACACCACCCCCCCAAACACAACCAAAGTGTCACATAGCACACAACACCGGTGTGCCACCCAACAGCAGCCCCTAAGGCAAGACAATGTACCCAACACTTTAGTCATAGGTGACTCTATAGTCAGGCATACTGATGTCCCACTCACCAGGCTGAACAAGGAGAAAATTACAGTTAGTTACCTGTTGGGTGCCAGGATCCGACACATAATGCATGCACTCTAGTCACTCCACAACAGGTACAAATATGACTCTGTCATTGCCATGTTGGAGTGAATGACTTGAGACGTACCTCCCTAGACTACATGAAAAGAGACATGGAGGAGCTCTCAGATCATGTAGCCCAGGCAGGTATGACCCTAGCCCTGAGTAACATCCTGCCATCGCCCAGAATGATACCACAGTATAAGGACAAAATGATTGACTTCAATAATTGGCTAAGCTTCTGGTGTCATTCAAAGGGGATTCAGTATCTATCTGCCTGGGACGATATGATCAACAAACCATGATGCTTTGCAAGAGATGGTTTGCACCTGTCACCCCTGGGATTCAGGTTACTGGCTAAGGCTCCTGCCACCCCTATAGTGCCTTTTTTTAGGCAAGGTTCAAAGGAGAAAACTGCCACCATAACGGATACAAGCAAGCAAAATATGAAGGTAATGCTGCTTAATGCTAGAAGTCTAAACCTCAAGATGCAGTCTCTCGAGGCTCTCCTAAAAATGGAGAACATCGATATCTGTGCAGTAATGGAGACCTGGTTCAAAGCTCCAGAGAGCACCCCTGCAATACCAGGCTACAAATCATACCACACTTTTTGACCACCAGACCAGGACCAAAACACTAAAGGTGGAGGAGTGTCCATACTCAACAAGGATATTCACACCTCCAGGCTGGTTGCCCAACACAATGCAAGTGAAATTCTCCAGGTGCAACTAACACTAGGTAAGATTGCAATACAAATTGTAGCTTGCTACAAATCCCCCACCATGCCCCAAGATTCTCACTACACCTTTCTAAACATACCGGAAAATATGAAGATACAAACAAACACCCTAATACTGGGTGATTTCAATTACCCTGCCATTAACTGGGAAAACTACTCCTGTTCCAACATCCTTGCTCAACGGTACTTGGAATTCATAAATTCCAGCGCCCTAGAGCAACTAATTCATAGTCCCACCAGGGGTACCAATATTCTAGACCTGGTCATTACCATCATTAGAGATCAATGCTCTACACCAGTGGTCACCCCCTCATTGTCAGATCAGACCAAAAGATAATCACCCTTAACATCCACATCCCACCCCCACCCCCTTTAAGGAAACCTCCATAAAAAACTTCTCCAAAGCCAACTTCATGTTTCTCAAGTCAGAAGTAACAAACTTCATGGCACCCATGCAGATGGGAACTGGAAATTCAACTGCTGAATCCTACACTAAGGTGTTGTATGAGCACATTCACTTGTGCATGGACCAAGCCATCCCAAACAGAACCAAGATGCTGTCCTCTTAAAAAAGGAAGCCAATCTGGTTGTCCCCTGCCACAAACAAGCTGTACAACAGAAGGAAGAAACTGTTGCAGAAAAGAGGAGGAACCCAGGATTCAAAAAAACTCCCTCACCAGCCTCAGTAAAAAGCTGAGATCCCTCATAAAATCTTCCAAAGCTAGTTATGAAAACAAAATTGCCAGATTCCAAAGACAACCACAATGTATTTTATAGCTATGTCAAGAATCTAAATGGCAATACTCAGATCTGCTCTGTGCTACAGAAGAATGGCACTAGATACACTGATCCCAAGGATATTGCCAATATTCTGGGAGATAGATTCAGTGCCAACTTCACCCCCCTCTCACCCCCTAAAGGGCCCATCTCAATTCTGAAAGAATGTCAAATTCCATAATCACAGCCACTCAGGTAGAAAATGCACTCTCCAAAGCCAAGAATACAGCATCCATGTGAGCAGATAACATCCCAGGCTGTGTACTGCATGAACTACAAAATGAACTGGCACCTCACCTATGTGTCATGTTTAATCATAGTCTCACCTCAGGCTTCGTGCCCACAGAGTGGTGCACAGCTACAGTCATCCAACTCCACAAGGGGGAATCCACTTTGGATCATGGGAACTACCGTCCCATCAGTCTGACGAGCCTGATCTGCAAGGCCATGGAACTTATAAACAAAGACATTGGCAACCTTCAAACACTGGATCCCACCCAGTTTGGGTTTATGAAGAACCGATCTTGTCTCCTGAACCTGATCAACTTCTTCAAATCAGTCTCCAGAGCCGTGGACGAGGGTAAGGTGGTTCACAAAGCCTACTTGGACTTCGCCAAGGCTTTCAACATTATCCCCCCTCTGGAATCATAGATAAACTTACTAAGCTGGGCATTAATCCCTATGTCCCTCGATGGTTTGCAAACTGGCTTACTGATAGAACGCACACTGTAAAAGTAGCCAACTCCAAATTCAGCTCCAGACAAGTGACAAGTGGTGTGCCGCAGGGTTCTGTTCTGAGACCACTCTTGTTTGCCATCTACTTCTCTGAAGTACAGGTCAACACTAAGGGACTCTGGCTTACAAAGATTGCAGATGACTGCAAGCTGGGAATTATTGTTGAATCCCCAAATGATGTGGATGTACTACAAAAGGGCCTTACCAAAACAGATGCCTGGTACCAGAGCCATGGGCTCAAGCTAAATGCCAACAAATATATAGTTGTCCCCTTTGGGAAAAAACATGTTCCTGTAAACTACCACATAGGTGGTAGTACACTAAACACTGAAAGTGCGATGGGATCTAGGGACACATGTGAACAGTGGTCTCACCTTCGATAACCACATAGCCCCAGCAGTTAGAAAATACTTCTTCGTGGCATACCTCATCACTAAGGGCTTCTCATCCAGAAAAAAGGAGGTCATTGTCCCTCTGTACTCATCCCCTCATTAGACCCATTATAGAATACAATGCCCCATTTGGTATGTTCCTCACAAGACATCTGCAACAACTGGAAAGGCCACAAAAATACCTCACAAAAAGAATCACAGGCTTAAAGCAGATGCCTTATGCTGATCATCTAAAGAAACTCCAGCAATACTCTGTCGCATATCACATACTCAGGGGCGATCTCTGCCTAACATACAAGGCCATGTCAAACCCAAAGTTGCTGGGCATGCTACACTTAAAGAAATCTCAATCCCTCTGAGCCACATGCTCCATGGATCTTAACCTTGTCATCACGATGACTAGAACATGCTGGAGAGATAAGTTCCTGACCCAGAGACTCCCCCATACTCTGGAATAGGCTGCCCATACATGTCAGGCAGAGCGCCTCAATGGCCCTCTTCAAGAGGAAAATTGACAATTGTATGGGAGATAGAAAGTTCACCCTGGGGATCACATCAGTAGCCATGCTAGACAAGGGTCCAGGAAAGTAAATATTTGTGGGAAGCAATAGCCAGGGAATTGTTATGGCTAGGCTTGTATAGGCCCTAGGCCCGATAGCCTAGTACCTTCCTATGAACCTATGCTGGCTGAGACTTCTTAAAATCAGGAAAAAAGAACCAAGAACTGTAGCCAGTCTCAGCTCTGAGACTTCAGAGTAATTAAACACATAGCTTGCTTAGAAATCAATACCTCTTTACTGAAAAATAAAAGCTAATACATAGATGAATGATTCTCTCCTAACACAGCTTCATCAAATCAGCATTTTCCATTCTGTATTGTAACATTGTTCACTGGATAGCAGTCACTCATCTTGTTAATTAGGATTACTGGCAAAAATAAACCAACCTGGTGGACCTCTAACATAAACAGCTATTCACCGAAAGGGAAAATAATTTTCTCCAAAGCCAAGAAGAAACAGACAAAGCACTGCAAAAAGACAATCACCAGTCTAAATAAACAAATTACAGAGCTAGTAAAATTTACCATCGCAAACTATGAGGCAAAGATAGTATCCCAGGTGAAAGATAACTGTAAGGCTTTTTTTAATTATGTTGGTAACCTCAGGGGAAACGCTCAGCAATGTTCTGAGTTAATAATGAATGGCAATACTTACATCCAGCCTGAAACTATATAGCAAACCTGCTGGCCAACAAGTTCAGTTCAAACTTCTCCCCCATCACCTTATACCAGACTCAAAGAAATACCCCCAACTATCCCCCTACAGGTCATTATGAGGAAACAATTCCTTACTGCGCTCACTAAAGCCAAAAACACAGCTTCCATGGTCACAACAACATTCCAGGATGCTTCTTAAATAGTTTAAAACAGAATCTATCAGGGCCACTAGAAACCTTATTTAACCACAGCCTCCAGACAGGCTTTGTCCCAGATGAATGGAGGACTGAAACAGTCATCTCTCTGCACAAGGGGGGCCCATCAACTGACCTAGGGAATTACAGACCCAGAAGCCTGACCAGTCTTATTCTGCATGGTCATGGAGAGAATAATCATGTACCTAATCAATAATGACATAGGAGCTCTCTACTCACTGGACCAAACTCAGTTTGGCTTTGTCTGCTCAATCGGGTGGACTTTGAGAAAGCCACCAGGGCCATGGATGAGGGTAAAACAGTGCACACCACTTACCTAGACCTGGCCAAAGATTTTGGCACAATCCCCCATTTAGGGATCATAGATAAACTTACTGAGTAATGCACTTACACCAATTGGAATGGCCCCAGAGATTTCTCACTAAAAAATACAAGGCATAAGAAACATGTCTTATGCAGACCGACTAAAGGTCTTATCCCTTTACTCTGTCACATATTTTTTTATTGACAGGTGACTTATGCCTGACCTACAAGGCATTCTCTGATCCAGCCCTGATGAAAATGTTACATATTTGCATGAAAACTTATATGAGGGTTATGCATTCCATGGACCTGAATGTTATTTGTGGCTCTAACAGATATTGCTGGAAGACAAATTTATATCCCAAAGGCTACCTCTTCTATGAAATAAACTTCCCATCTTCATAAAACAAAGCCAGTCCCTAACTCTCTTCAAAAAGTATTTGGCTAAATAGATGGGGAAACGTATGTTCACTCCCAGGGTACTGCCCATGTCCCTTATGGGCAGAGGCAGTCTGTAAAATGACTGAGGGCTCCAACATCCAAAGATCCACTACCCTGATAATACCCCACCACATATCTGGGGAATTAAGATATAATACCATCATATTGTGGGTATTATTGGCTAGGCTTGTAAAGGCTCCTGTGCCATTAGCCTGGTAATCACCTATGAACCTATGAGAAGCAGAATGAGTCCCTAAAAATACTTACTTTCCATAATTCACAAAAAACACTCATTATTTACTAAGATAATGGCATTTACACACTTAATATTATTTTCCTGGATGTTGCTTCATGAGGCATTTTATACCCCAAGTCGCATTTTTCATATGATTCACCATTTTTTCAGTTATTGGAAATATAAATCTGATAATCTACTTAGCCTGGAGTACATCTTGTAAGAATTTCTATCTTTGAAATCCTTTTAACAGAAATAGAATTATATTGTCAGCATATTTGCATCATGCAGCTTTTATAGTCTCTCCTTCTTAGTTATTGTTAGGTGTCATTCATCAAAAACAAGATAATGCTAAATATAACCCACAAAAAAATCATGAGCTGGAAGTTATGGACTGCATCCACAAATAATGGCTGCTGCATCTTGATTTAAAAACAAAGCCAAGCATAGCGTCATGTTAAGCTGGAAACCAGTGACTAAGGCAAGAGTCAATATTTCAACACAACTTCTTTTTAACTAGGCTGTAGTTTTGTACTTAGAAAAGCCCTTAATTACTACCTTGCTTGATAAACTACAAGTGTGCATCTGTAGGTTTTATCCAGGACATTCCTCCTTCCCTCCTTAACTGTCCACTCTTTCCCTTCCCTGTCTACTGTTTTTCTTTGTTTCTTTGTAATATACTGGCAAACTGGACATTCTTCTGTTATACAGATGCCTTTCATGGAATGCATATGATGACACTGTAGCTGATCAGCTGATCTTTAGATTCACTAAGGATACTCCTGCATAGCATGAGGCTAGAAAGATTATATGCATTCAGCAAGTTTTATGCTTGAACTTATTGAGTTTCTGTTAGCTTAATTATGTACATCTCATGGAATGCCTGTGCTTAATTTATATATCAAAGTGATCATTAACTTTTCATTTTTTGACAACTGCAAAAAAAAAAAATAATAGAAAATACTGGCATATAGCAATTCCTGAAGCGTGTGAAAATTAAAAACAAATAAAATAAAGTAATGCAACTTATCCAGTTAGAAAGGAAATGGAAAATCATATGAGCCATATTGTCCCTATCTGTTATTGTTACAGCTGTGCCTCTATGCTCTTGCAAATAGACTCAAGTAATAGAGGAAAATGTAATTATCTCCTGCCATAAATTTTCTGATACTTGCTTCATCTTTCTCAGGGTTACACTAAAGCCAGACCCTATCATAATAGGCAATGGACATAGAACACAGAACTAATCCTTATCATATGATGCAGTCACATGCAAGCCTGCACCAACACATGTGCACACCCCACTGCTCACACACACACACACACACACACACACACACACACACACACACACACACACACACACACACACACACACACAAAACCATCTCAGACTTCGTGTGGGTAACCCACAGGTCATCTTATTAGCATGTCTTTGGGAGATGGCAGAAAACCCATGGAAACAAAGGAGGCATATCAAACTCCGTAAAAATTCACCCCAGCCAGGAAAAGAACCAGAAAACCAAGTATGGTAAGTCAGCTGTCCTAACTACTATATTACCTGTGTCATCCTCACTGGTGCAACATTGCTTTAACTAACCTGCCAGTTATTTATTATCCTTTCATACTGACTCTGTTTGCTTCAGCATCTGATACCTGTTTTAGACCTGGATTTATCTTTAAAATAGATTATAAGTTCAGGAGAATTTGATGTATTTGTCTTAACAGAAGAAATATATATATATGTATATATATATATATATATATATATATATATATATATATATATATATATATATATATATATATATATCTATATAAATATATATATATATATATATATATATATATATATATATATATATATCTATATAAATATATATATATATATATATATATATATATATATATATGGGAGCCCTTCATTTGTTCGAACTTTGAAATGTTTGAAACTCATATGGCCGACACCATATGAGCGAACGTTTGAAAGGCCAACAAATGATAGCGGAGATCCCATTACAGTGCAGGACTAGGAGATTCTCCTTTCCTGCACTGTAGTGTGATCTCGGAGTGAGAATATTTAAGTAGTAGGGGGTGTGGGGGGTACAGGGGGGCTTGGCCCCCTGCATAACACAGTTTTACTGTGTTATGAAAGAATTCAGCTAGCAATGATACAATGAAATTTATCTGTCTACCTACCAATCTATCTATTCACAGACATACACATGCATGCAGACATAGACACAAATACACATCCACACCCACAAACATGTATACACCTATGTGTGTGTGTGTGTGTGTGTGTGTGTGTGTGTGTGTGTGTGTGTGTGTGTGTGTGTGTGTGTGTGTGTGTAAAGGCTTCTTCAGAAACTCCTTTTAATGTTACCTTTCCATGTTACATGAACATAAAGCTCCTTTCCATTTAACATGCACATAACGCAGAATCATGGTATTGTTATGTGTCTGAAATACAAGGTTCATGCCAGTGGTACTTTTCTTAGTACCTCTGTCAGTTGTATGATTGTAACTTACATTTCTTTCTGTATATTCATACCAGTGTAGAACATTTCATCTTATTCCGTATCACGTGTATGTTACAATTACTGATTGTCCCAAACAGACTTTAGCAAACGTATCGTTATAAGTGACCATCTAGCCATCCCAATCATCATGATCAGCTATGGTTATACCTGGTTATAACTTAAGTTTTTGATTTTTTCAGGTGTAAAGGTCTTATTATATTGTTTATGCAGATGCACTTTTTCACTTGACTAGCACTTTTCATCATTCTTTGACCTAATACGAACTAGTGTTGAAATGTTGTGAATTAATAATGATAGGCTTGTCATCTCATTTTACAGATCTTATTTCATTCTTCATGAACTTCCTTTACATGTCTTCTCAGAGTCTACCATGGCAAGTTATTTTTATTAGCTGCATAGTTCACTGCCATTTTACTATAACAACTAATAGAAAGGTGAAAAACAAGTTCTGCAGGTTAAGTCCTAACAGTCAACCCTGTACAGTGCATGTCTTTCTTCTTAATCAGACGCGATTAACATGAATCATTTTTTTTATGTCCTTTCTTTAACTATAACATAATATATTTCTTTTCTCAGTAGATTTGGCTAGTGCTGTATACTTTCTTCTCTAAAATATCTGCATATATCCTAATGTATCTTTTCCTTATGACCAGATGTACCAGTGCTGTCCAATTGCCTTATAATGCTCTGCATATAGTGGACACATTACAGACATACAGGAATATTTTCTAAGTCTCTGCTGACTCATGCCTGTCAAGTTGTCCAAGATGATGTGTTTATTTATTATATTACTCATGGATGTTTGTTGTCTTAGATATACACATTTCATGCTTGATAGCTTACATCTATAATACAGCTTCCTGCTGCTGCCTTTGTTTGTGAATCTTGCATCTCTACTGATTTGAATACATGCATTATGTAACAATATCTCTGGGACTTATTATATTTTATTCCAGTAAATCTTTGCAATACCCAACTTTTCCAGCTTATTTATAATTTTCTCTGTTGAAATATATGTCCGTATCTGGCAGTAAGAACAGAAAACTAAAGCTCTAACTTGTCAAGGAGCTATTTCCTGTGCAAAGGATACAGAGTTTGAATCTTTCCACCTTTGTTTACCTACTGTATGACCTTAAGCTAGACATTTAACCAGACAGTCATTGGGGCAATTATAGGTTCAAAGGTAAATAAGTAGCAAGCTATGTGGTCTTGAAGTCTGTTTTAAGCCTAGCCAATTTCTCTTTTTTGTGCTCAGATTAACCTCTCCCATTTGGTTGGAGATTGGGAGCTTTGGCTAGGCTTCTTAGCAGTCTCCTGGAATGCATGCCAAGTAACTAGGAATTATGAACCTGCATCCTGCCTCTTTCTTCTTATACCACATTCACCATTTAAAAGCCAAGGAAATGGTAAACATTTATGGTAAAAAGCCAGTACACAGCCTGGCCATGCGTAATTATTTGGTCCCTCACTTGAACTTTCTCTCCTTGCCCTGCTGATTTCCATAAAATAACTTTGTGCATCACTCTGCAGTGTTGCTGCAAATCCTTCATAATTAGCTCTCCTTGCTTCATTAATTTACATCTCACGATATATTTCTCAGTATATTCCTGTTTTCAAATTACAAATGCACATAAACACACTCAAGTATAAAGAAAGCCCACCACCTAGGAAAGAATAAAACTCTTAATGGAAACCTCAACACCTGTCACTGCATAATTTCCTGTTAGTGCAGTGGCAATCACCGCAGCATGACATGCTAGAGGTCTTGGGTTTGAGTCCTAAATGACAGCTAATGTTATCCTTTCACTTCTGTGATGCTAATAGCATCTAACCAGAGGACTTTCTGTGCCTGTGTTTGTAATTTGGTCTTGGTCACCATGTTAGCTCTTAAGGGAAATTTCAACACCTACCTACCTGTCTAGAGGCACTTGTTGACCCTGTGGCAGTGACACCAGCTTGATATACTGGAGGTTTTGGAAGTTCATAGGTTCATAGGTTGGTACTGGGCTATCAGCCCTAGGGCCTATACAAGCCTAGCCATAACAATTCCCTGACTATTTCTTCCCACGCTATTTACTTCCCTGGACCCCTGTCTAGCAGGGCGACTGACGTGATCCCCGGGGTGAATTTCCTTTTTCCCATCCAAACATCAAGGTTCCCTTTGAAGAGGGCCAAAGAGGCACTCTGCTTGACATGTATGGGCAGTCTATTCCAGAGTCTGGGGAGTCTCTGGGTCAGGAACCTATCCCTCCAGCATGTTTTGTTTATTGTGATGACAAGGTTTAGATCCCTGAAGCATGTGGCTCTGAGGGATTGGGATTTCTTTAAGTCTAGCATGTTCAACAGCTCTGGGTTTGACATGGCCTTGTATGTTAAGCAGAAATCGCCTCAGAGAAGATGATATGTGACAGAGTATAGCTGGAGTTTTTTAAGGCAGTCAGCATAATGTATCTGCTTTAGGCCTGTGATTCTTTTAGTGAGGTATTTCTGTGGCCTTTCCAGTTGTTGCAGATGTCTTGAGAGGTACATACCAAATGGGGCATTGTATTCTATAATGGGTCTAATGAGGGATGAGTACAGTGGGACAATGATCTCCTTTTTTCTGGATGAAAAGCCCTTAGTGATGAGGTGTGCCACATAGAAGGATTTCCTGACTGTTGTGGCGATGTGGTTATTGAAGGTGAGACCACTGTCCACCTGTGTCCCTAAGTCTCTTATCACATTTTTGGTGTTTAGTGTACTGCCGCCTATGTGGTAATTCATGGGTACATCTTTTTTCCCAAAGGGGATAACTATACATTTCTTGGTATTGAGCTTGAGCCCATGGCTCTGGCACCAAGCATCTGATTGTGTAAGGCCCTTTTGTAGAGTATCCACATCATTTGGGGATTCAATAATGGTTCCCAGTTTGCAGTCATCTGCGAACTTTGTTAGCCAGAGTCCCTTAGTGTTGGCCTGTACTTCAGAGAAGTAGATGCCAAACAAGAGAGGTCCCAGGACTGAACCCTGAGGTACTCCACTTGTCACTTGTCTGGAGCTGGATTTGGAGTCAACTACTTTTACAGTGTGGGTTCTGTCAGTAAGCCAGTTGGCAACCCATTGAGTGACGTAGGGATTAATGCCCAGCTTAGTAAGTTTATCTATGATTCCAGAGTGGGGGATGGTGTCAAAAGCTTTGGTGAGGTCCAGATAGGCTGTGTGCACTGCCTTACCCTCGTCCACGGCTCTGGAGACTGATTCAAAGAAGTCAATAAGGTTCAGGAGACAAGATCGGCCCTTCACAAACCCAAACTGGGTGGGGTCCAGTGTTTTAAGGTTCCCAATATCTTTGTTTATTAGTTCCATGATAATACATTCCATGGCCTTGCAGATCAGGCTCATCAGACTGATGGGGCGGTAGTTCCCAGGATCCAAGGTGGATCCCCCCTTGTGGAGTGGGATAACTGTAGCTGTGCCCACTCAGTGGGCATGAAGCCTGAGGTGAGGGTATGATTAAACATGACACTTAGTTGAGGTGCCAGTTCATTTTGTAGTTCATGTAGTACACAGCCTGGGATGTCATCTGGTCCCATGGATGCTGTATTCTTAGCTTTGGAGAGTGCGTTTTTTTACCTGTGTGGCCGTTATTACTGGAATTTGGCAATCTTCCAGTATTGAGATGGGCCATTTAGGGGGTGAGAGGGGGGGTGAAGTTGGCACTGAATCGATCTGCCACGATATTGGCAATGTCCTTGAAATCAGTAAATTTAATGCCATTCTGTTGTAGCTCAGAGCAGATCTGAGCATTGCCATTTAGATTCTTGACATAGTTATAGAATGCCTTGTAGTTGCCTTTGGAATCTTTAGCAATTTTATTTTTGTAACTAGCTTTGGAGGATTTTATGAGGGATCTCAGCTTACTGAGGCTGGTAAGGGAGTTTTTTGCATCCTCGGATTTTCCTCTTTTCTGCAACAGTTTTTTCCTTTTGTTGTAAAGTTTGTTTATGGCAGGGGACCACCAGATTGGCTTCCTTTTTTTGGAGGAGAGCATCTTGGTTCTATTTGGGATGGCACGATTCATGCATGAATGGATGTGCTCGTACAATGCCTTAGTGTAGGACTCAGCAGTCAAACTTTCAGTTCCCGTCTGCATGGGTGTCATGAAGTTTGTAACTTCTGACTTGAGTAGCATGAAGTTGGCCTTGGAGAAGTTTTTTATGGAGGTTCCTTACTGGGGGGTGGGAGTGGGATGTGGATGTTAAGGATGATTAGCTTATGGTCTAACCTGACCAATGAGGGGGTGACCATAGGTGTGGAGCATCAATTTCCCATGTTGGTAATGACCGGGTCTAGGATATTGGAGCCCCTGGTGGGACTATGGATTAGTTGATCCAGGGCATTGGAATTTAGGAATTCCAAGAACCGTTGGGCAAAGGTGTTGGTGCACGAGTAGTTTTCCCAGTTAATGGCAGGGTAGTTGAATTCACCCAGTAACAGGGTATTTGGTTGTATATTAATATTTTCCAGTATGTTTAGAAAGGTGTAATGAGAATCTTGGGGCATGGTGGAGGATCTGTGGCAAGCTGCAATTTAGATTGTAGTCTTACCTAGTGTTAGTTGCACCTGGAGAATTTCAGACGCATTGTGTTGGCAACTAACCTGGTGGTGTGAATATCCTTGGTGAATATGGACACTCTTCCACCTTTAGTGTTTCGATCCTGGTTTGGTAGCCGAAAAGTGTGGTAAGAGTTATAGCCTGGTATTGCAGGGGTGCTCTCTGTAACCTTGAGCAGTGAGTCTCAAATGAGAGTTGATATTATTCTTTAAAGTCTATTGTCCTACTATTTCGTTTTATATATCTACTAAACTCTGGCCTTTTTTACTGTGATAAAGTCTTTGTTGTAGCATGGTCAGTTCATCTTTGCTCTCCACCTTTTATATTTAAGTGTACAGTCATGCTTTTACTGGCATTTTTGAATTTACTCCAGGCTTTATTTATGCTCAAATGAGTTAAATACTTTTCTGTCTACTGTAACTAACACATTGTTTCTTATTCTAGGTCTAACTGTAATGTGTATTTCTAGTTTTTCTCACTCTTTAAATTCCACGAGCATTTCCAACTGTTTTTTTTTTCTTGTTCTTGTTCTGACAATCAGGCTTTTCCCTTGTGATGGTACTTTGGTCCCTCATTCCTGCTGCCACTGGACCAACAATGCCATCTGAACTCATTACTACTACATTTCATTCATTGCCTTGAGTTGAAGGTCATCCATCTGGAGGCCTGGGTTTTCTACATTAATCCCTGCTTCTTCCAGGTGCATGATCATTGGCATCTAGAAGGGCAGCATGAAATAACTCTTTCTAATCAACAACTCCACATGTGACATGATCAGATGCCTCCAGTAAACAATCATCCCCACACACCCCAGTCTCCAGTGTAGATTCAGCTACAGAGTGTGCCTTGAGTATATTCTCTATCCCTTCTCTCAAATAGAGGTCAGCAGGCTAAGTAGTTAATTGGCCATTTGGGCAGTTTTTCCATCTCTTTCAACTTTCTGGTCTAAAAGCCCACATTTGCAATTGTTTACCACCTTTCCTGTAGCTAGTCTAGTCCAGATACAGTTTTGCTATATCCAGGACTGTTTGCAAGCTTCTGAGCCTACCAAGCCTTTCTGTGTTGAGGGAAGGCTTCTAGCTTATCAGTGGGAGTAGTAAGCACTAGGTAGCCTATTTACCAAAAGAGGAGTGGTTTCTGGCCCAGAAATTGTAGGTTATAGGCCATTTGAGCAGTTTTTTTCTATCTCCTTAAAATTTCTGGCTTAAAAGCCTGCATTTGCACTTGTTTCCAACCTTTTCTATAACTAGTTTAGTCCAGATACAAATTTGCTGTATCCAAGACTGTTTGTAAGCTTCTGAGCCCCCCCCCAAGCCTCTCTGTGTCAGAGGGAAGCCTTCTAGCTTGTCAGTTGGAGTGGTAAGCACTACGTAGCCTATCTACCACAAGAGGAGTGGCTTCTAGCCCAGAAATTGTAGTTTATTGGCCGTTTGGGCAGTTTTTTCCATCTCGTTTAACTTTCTGGTCTGAAAGCCCATGTTTGCGCTTCTCTTGCCTTCCCTGTAACCAGTCTAGTCCAGATACAGATTTAGTGTATCCAGGACTGTTTATAAGCTTCTGAGAGGTGCCAAAGTCTGCTCTTCAATTTCTTCCTTAGATCTGCTAGTTCTCTCCTCTCCTGCACTTTTACTAGCTTATTAGTCTAGCACTTTACCATACCAAATTTCTTGTAGCAATTATTATACCACACAAACGTGCTACCAGCACTAAATGTTCTACAAGGAAACAGCTCCAGTACTTATTAATGCCCATCCCTCCAGGCATGTATAAAGGTCAGTTCCCTGTGCTTTTTCCTGTTAACCTGATGAAACCGGGCATCCTGATGCAATGTAGCAACTGCCTCGTCTACACCGACAACCCTCTCCTCTTACCTCCCAACACTTAGACTTGTGAGAGATGCACTTATATATCCAAACTGGAAGCCATGCACTCTCCAGCCAAGACTGGAATAGCTGGTCAAGAGGAGAAGGTCAACACTTGCATCACACCACATGGAGCACATAGCCCTCCAGAACACATACCAGCACTGCCTTGACATAAAAACACAAACCACACACCCACCTTCACGGAGGCTCTCAATAAAAATCTACCCAAACAGCAGAGACCTCCAAGGCAGAAATGGACTCGACCATCACAACACAACACTAATCACGAGACACATAACTCTCCTAAACAGTGTGCCACTCAACCAAAGCCACTAAGGCAAAACAGAATGCCCAGCACACTAGTCATAGGTGACTCAATAGTGAGGCACACTGCTGTCTCACTGACTAGGTTAAATAAGGAGAAATTAACAGTCAGCTGCTTGTCAGGTGCCAGGATCCACCATGTAACGCATACACTCAGGTCCTTCAACAACAGGTACAAATATGACTCTGTCATTGTACATGTGGGTGTGAATGACCTGAGATGTACCTCCTTGGACTACATGAAAAGAGACATGGAGGAACTCTCAGATTATGTAGCCCAGGTGGGTATGACCCTAGCCCTGAGCAACATCCTACCATCACCCATAATGATACCACAGTACAAGCAGAAAATTATTGATTTCAACAACTAAGTTTCTGGTGGCATTCTAAGGGGATCCAGTATCTATCTGCCTGGGATGACATGATTGACAGACCTTGATGATTTGCCAGAGATGGCCTGCATCTTTCACCTCTGAGCTTCTGGATATTGGCCAAGGCTCTTGCCAACCCTATAGTGCCTTTTTAAGGTGGTGTTCCAAAGACCAAATTACCACCATAACAGCTACAAACAAATGCAATCTGAGGGTCATGCTGCTCAATGCTAGAAGTCTAAATCTCAAAATGCACTCACTCGAAGCACTCCTTAAAATGGAGAACATTTGTGCTGTAACAGAGACTTAGCACCCCTGCACTACCAGGCTATAACTCATTCCACACCTTTCGACACCAGAACTTGGACCGAAGCTCCAAAGGTGATGGTGTTTCCATATTCATAAAGGATGCGCACACCTCCCAACATAATGTGTCAGAGATACTTCAGGTGAAGCTAACATTGATTAAGACAGTGATTCAGGTCATAGACTGTTATAGGACCCCAACCATGTCCCAAGACACTCACTCCACATTCCTAAGCACCCTGGAGAATATCAGGGTCCAACCTAACACACTCATACTGGGTGACTTCAATTACCCCGTCATTAACTGGGAAAACTACTCATGTACCAGTACACTTTTTTAAATAACAGCATTGTCTGAATAAAATTTATGTAACCATTTAAAATGGCAGGACTTCACAATGCTGGGTCCCAGAATGTGGAGGGTGACCAAAATTCCAGATTTGCATATGCTGACTCCAAGATTGCTATTTCTCAAAATATTCCCTTTTGTCCAAGGTATATAAATCTTGGAGATGGTAAATATAACTTTGTTTGGGGGGGGGGGGCAGGAGGGCAAGCACAAACAAGTTTAAAGGAGAAGAACAAAATGTGATATTTACTCATACCCTATTTTTTTCAGTCTTTTTTCCCCTCATTTTGGGGCATGGCATCACAAAGGTGAACATTTTAATAGGAAGCCAAACATAATCTTTCTCCTCTTATGTCATGTAGGAGGCACCTGACTGATGTGCCACACATGTGTTGGCCATGTATGTGCGGATTCAGTTTTTGTATCTATTTTAATTATTGCTCTAAATGCTTTTTGTTGATCCAAAACTTCAGGTACTCATATTCACAGACTGTGTGGTAAGTCTGTTGTGCAAAGGTGAGTGGTCAATGTATTTAATAGGTAAGTACAGACAGACACAGATAACATGAAACTAATGTAAAAGAATAACGGCAAGCAAAAAAATATTGCACATGCAAAAAACAACTAATTCCAATGTCTAAATGTCAAAACTACTTTTGTTGTGGTCTGTGGATCAGAAACTACACTGAAAGTGGTTTAGACATTTAGATCAGGTGTGCATAACCTTTTTGTCTGCTGTTTTTACATCAGTTTGATTTTATGTACAATGAGAAGCCTTTGCTTACATGGGGAGGTGATTAAATTTCCTGGCTTTAGTTTCTGGTAGTCAGATGTATTTCTGTGAGTAATACTAGATTTACAATGGGTAGACATATTGTTCTGTCCAATTAGCATGTATATGTTTGAATGGTAATGAGATTTTATTGCATAACATATAATATACCATTTCATGTTAAATCCCATTGGGATGCATGGAGGAATAGCAAGATTTATAATATAGCAGTACTGCTACAAAACTGCAAAAGACAAATGCAAGTAATGAATTGCATAATGACATACATTCCCCATACCATGAAAATAACATGAAGCAACCCACGCAGAGCCACATATAATATAACCCAAAGCATATGGCTAAATAGTGCAATCTAATTTATATTTTATTACAGTATAGTGTTATCCAAGGCAGTGTTATAAAAGTATATAGACAGAAAACTTAAAGAACCCAATGACAAAATTGGTCATATATAAACCTAATACTGAGCAATACAGAGCTTGAAACAAGTCATATCATGCTATACACAAACGATGTGTGTATAGAAATGTGAGGGAATACAAAATATATTTGAAAATCAAATGGCAGTATCAGCATTTAGGTGGGGTCTATATCAGAACATCAAATGATTAAAATCGCAAACGTTGTAAAGAGCGAAAATGCCGGACCTCGAAGTGCTCTTTTTGAGATCGCAGTACAGTGAAGATTGGAATATTTGCCTTTTCCTCACTGTAGTGTGATCTTGGAGTTGGAATATATATTTAGTGGGGGGTCTGGGGGGCACAGCCCCCCACAATAACAAGTTCGAGGTCCGTCATTTTTGCTCATTAGATCGTTTGCGATTTTAATCATTTGATGCCCTGATATACACCCTTTAACGCACATAAGGAGACATATAGCAACTTGGAATGTAGAAAAGGTAAAGTAAAGATGAAAAAGCATGATGCAGCAGTATGTTGCTGAAAGGAAGTAAACGCAGTGCTATTCCTTAGATGTTGCTCTGACAATGTGCCAGGGAGCTGCACATAGGTTCATAGGGGTTACTAGGCTAATGGCCCTAGAGCCCTTACAATCCTAGCTATATCTATCCCAAGTTGCCCCAGTTGTTGGTAGTTAGGTGAGTGAAGTTCACACTGGTAAGCATATATATTAGTTAATAATGACTTCTTCTGTCCAGGAGGGACATGGTCACCACTCCTGGAATGAATTTGCAGTCACCCATCCATTGATCTAGGTTGCATTTGAAGGGGGTCAGGGAGGAGTTCTGTTTCACTTGAATTGGAAGCTTATTCCAGAATAGTGGCAGTCTCTGGGAGATGCATCTATCTTCTCTCCAACATTACCTGTTCCCTGGAGCAAGTGACCCTCATGCAATTTAATTTACGAGTGTGTAGCATTTCCTTTGCTTTCTTCTCTTAGTACTCAAAACCTATTCTTTAGTCCACTAAGCCTTAATTCTCTAAGACCGCTCTCTGCTTTCTTCCTCAGCTCACTAAACCTTTCACTTCCTAAACCCTTTTTTACTTCCTTCTCCAAATATCCTATATTTATTTATTACATTTGTTAACCGGGTTATGTCCAACTGCGCTAGAAGCCCATTTTCAATGGAGGCCCAGGGAGAAAAATTCCACAAGCAGTAACAAACCATACATTAGTTATAATTAATAAATACAGAAGACATTATAGAATACAAACAGTAGTGCACATGTTTAAAGGGTCTGCAAACTTAAACAGAAATATTAATTAAAAAGACTATTGCTAGGGTAGAAATACTAATTACTAAGTGTGCACAAAATAAAAAAGAAAAGAAAATCAGAGACGGTATGTATATATCAACAGTGATGAAAAGCATGGAGTTATTAGCTATGCACAGAGTGTCTGAAATCAAAAATAAAAATAAAAAATAAATTATGTCATACAAATTAAAACAGATATATTCATATGCTAGGATACTGTCAAAAATAATTATTGTTGAGATAAGTTTATTGCACTGTAAAAATCTACTATTGAAAATAAAAATGCTGTATGTTACTTTTCTCTACACAATGTACCTCTGTAAATTCGACACATTTCTTTCATGTTTTATTAACTATTTGTTTTTTAATTTTTCTGACTGGAGCCTTACATATTACCTTATGTTAGTTAGCAGCCATCTCTGTATCTCTGAATTATTATCTTTTTTGTAGTGGAGTTTTTCTCTCTGGGCCTCCACTGAAAAATGGGCTTCTGGCCCAGTTGGACATTCCCAGTTAACAAATTAAAAATAAATGAATAAATCAGGGTGAAGTCAGAACCTGCCCTGTAAGCCAGGCACAGGTCATCCTTTAGCAGTCTATATAATACAGAATGCAGTCACATGGCATTAAGTATTTCCGCATAAGACTTATTTTGTGTAACCTGTAATTTCTTGGTGAGAAACCTCTGTGGTCTCTTCAGTTGTTGCAGGTGTCTGGTGAGGCACATGCTAAAGGGAGTATTGTACTCAATTATTGGTCTAATGAGGGCCGAGTACAATGGAATTATAACATCCTTAGATCTAGATGCAATGCATTTACTTATAAGATGTACCTCACAGAAGGATTTCCATACTACTGTGAATACATGGACTCAGCTCCTGTATGCAAATTACCCCATTTTCAGGTGAAATCCATGCAAATGAGGTGAATTTGTGATCCAGAAAGCTGGCAGCTGGCCGTGCAGGACTAGTGTAATCTGCAGAAATGTATTCGGTTAGTAACCGAGTACATTTCTGCAAACAACAAAACTGAGCCATGACAGCTCCAAATAAAGGGTGGACATTATGTAGAAAGCATGCCAATGGCCAAATATAAGGCCATTGGCATGGAAAACAATTGCAAAAATAAAAAAATGTACTTTTATTTTTGTTAGCCGATCTCAGCTGTTTAAGCTAGGGCAGCAGCGCGCAAATGGGATTGGGCAAAAAATAATAATAAAAAAAAACCAAAAATAAACATTTTAACCAAAATCACTATTTTGCCATTATACTCAATGGCAGGCAGAAGACAACGTGGCCAGTCAATGGTGGTTGCTAAGGGGGGAGGCTCAGTGTGGGAACTGTAGCTATGCATCAGCAGGCAATTCTATACAAATGAGGGGAATGATACTGAATCCCAGATTTCCCCTTTATGCACCCAACAGTGTAAGAGCAGGAGTAGCTTGGTGCAAGCCTAGGAGTTAGCTGACATCATAGGAGGTATGTCAGGCATTCTGTAAGCGGATTGGAGCCCGGTGGCTCGGGTTTGCCCTTAGCTTAGCAGAGCTAAGCAAGGGGGTATGTCTGAGGCTGCCTAGCACTCTTTACATTGCTAAGCGGGTGTGCGCACTGCACACTGGGTTTTAAAGAGAAAAAAAAAAGTAAACCAGGAAGTAGCAGCTCTGTGCACATTTGAGCACTGTGTACTCCACCAGTTCCTGGATGCCATGTCAACACATGCCGGTGAGCACTTATATTTCCCCAACACCCGTGAGGTTTTGGCTAGCAATATGCATCTCTTCCACCAAATAGTAGAATACCCTGAGGTAGTGGGTGCTATAGACTGTACGCACATACACATCAAAGCACCACCTGGTGAGTGGGGTACGGTCTACATTAACCACAAGGGCAAGGGCTTCCCCTCCATCAACTGCCAAGTTGTGTGGGATGCCCAGGGCATAATAATGAATGTGTGCACTGGCTGCCCTAGAAGCTATCATGATTCCCACATCTGGCATCTGACACAGCTACACCAGAGATTTGCCAGTGGGGACATCCCTTACTGTCACCTAGTGGGGGATGCTGGTTACACACTGGAGCCATGACTGATGACACCCATCAGAAATGCACACACACCCGAACAAGAGCTCAAAAATGAGGCACACTCACAGACCAGAGTTGTAATAGAGCATGTGTTTGGGATGATCAAGTCACGGTTCCAGTGCCTGGACACATCTGGTGGAGCCTTGCAGTACTCCCCAGCAACATGTACTCAAATTGCCATCATATATGCCATGCTGCACAATATGATCCTGTGAAAACAGCTGTAGCAGGAACAGCATGGGGCTGGGCCACACAGCCCCCCACCATTGCCAAGCCCTGCACAGGTACAGAGTGACTTGGAGGATGAACAACCTGAGACTGCCCCAGTAGGCAGAAGTAGGAGTGCCCAGTATGCCCTGGCCTTGACAAAGAGGCAATGTATAGCACATACACTCTCACAGAAGGGATCCATGGAATGACACCACTCTCTGACTCGCACATACAGTAAAATGGATGCCAAACATGACACTACCTGTGCTCAACCATGTATAGGGAGTGTACTATGTGCATCCAACATAGGCAGCCCTCCAGCACCATCCTCAACACTGGCACACCCACAAGGTAAGTCACTCTCCTTACCAATTGCCGAATGGAGTAGTATGCATTGTTACTTGTATCTATGGTATGGATGTGAGCATGCAAGGGAATTGGGTGGCTGAATGGAATGCTAGCAGATAGTAGACACCTATAGTGGCACCATGAGATCTGTAACAAATACTGGGGTCACCACAGTAGCCAGTACTACACATGGTGACAAAACCCACTGCAGGAAATGTGCTGGGCCACATGTGTGCACATATGAGACACACATGCCAGTCAGGGAGGTTCACACACCCAACAACAGTCTCAGCCAGCAGGACAAATGTAGACAAACACAAACAAAGGCTGTGCTAAGGCCTCTGAATGATGGCTATAGGTAACCTCTTCCTCAGGCCTACACAGACAGACTACAGCAGGTCAGGCAGTGGGATGTTAGTTCTGAAGGGTAGGAAGTCAGAAATTGATATGTAGGTCAATCAAACCTAAGAGCTGTAGTACCAAAAATGAAAAACAAACTGTCAAAAAACAAACCAAAAGGTTCTGAACCAGCAGGTGTAAAACTCCAAAGGTTTATTAGAAAATGTAAAAGTAAAGCGCTTTTCGTCTCCCTTAGTAGGAAGACTTCTTCAGACAAAGGAAAAAATCATCAAACACAATTTAAAACCCAAAAAAGGGGTGTGTGTTACAAAATTACAAACAGCTGCCTTAATTGAACCCACTGACATACCTTCACATTTAAAGTTGTATTACATTAAAATCATAAATAAATGTCCACTTAGTGTAGACAGGGTGTCAAACATAAAAAAGTTTTCAAAAAAGAAACATGAACTTGATAAAAGTAACCAAGAATGTCTTAGTGAAGATTTATGAACCTAATCAAGTCTAAATAATGTTTGTTTCCCTTAAAATACATTTTAGCAAACAACTTTTCATAGGGTAAAAACAAAACTCATACAGAATCTTGTGATTAAAAATAAAATAAAATGAAGTAATGCTTGCAACCAAATATAATATCCATTCCTTAACAGAAAAGGTAGTAAGGAGTACACATCTCTAATGCATAATGAAGAATCAATAATAAATGAATAAATAAACAGTGAAACTCAACTAGGAGTCTGCAATAAGCAGAATTTCAAAGGCATTTCCAATAAAAGAAATATTATTTCTAATATTAAATAACCGAATATGTTTATTTCTGTGTTAAAATTCTAACACAGAAATTGCTTGTCATTTCAACGCCAACAGAATGCAACAACAGTATATGAAAAATATTTTTTTTAAATGTTGCTTGAGCAATGGGTAAAGCACCAAGCTGCGATGAGAACACTTTCTAAGCTTTAGTATGCACAGTTGTAGCAGCCAAAACAAATCAAAATGCAACTGTTTCAGAAAAAATATGGCAAGGCATTGCGTGAAAGACACGTCTAAATCAAAACAAACAAACCGCTGGATTCACAATATGGTACTTCATTCAAGAACCATGCAGGTACTATGCGTGCGAAAAAGGCGGATAGCCAAACAAATGCAAAATCAGTTCACAATCGTGCCCATGAATACGGCACATTGTTCTGCAAATGAGTTTGTACTATCTGTGAAAAAGGTAATAAATAAAGTAGCAGAAGACAAAAAAAAAATAAAGAAAGAAACGCAACACCTAAGTAAATCCACAGCTGTTGGTGTTCAATGACATTGACAATAGGTAAACATAGCACTTCAAAATACCGTGGGTCTAAACATTAAGGTCTCATTGTTGCTTATGCAAAAAGGTGTATATGTCTAGAAGTAAGCAAAAATCAAGTCAGACCAGAATGCAGAACCTGACAAAAATAAAACATACAAATCCTGAACGAAACTATGCAAAATGAAAATAAAAATAAAAATAAAAATAAAATAAAATAAGGTATGAGTCAAAGTACAGCAAAGCACTGCAGAGGTCAGAAAACCAATGTTTCTCAAGTTAAACATTTGTGAATTAAGGTTTAAAAACCAGACTTGAGGTTTAAGTAATGATGAAATAAGTCTTAAATTAGCAGGTTTCTTAACTTTAAAACACAAGTCAAAGAAGTAACTTTGTTCAACCCTGGTAACGTGTAAGAGTTCATTTTAAGTTGCCAAATGAGTTCCTTTTTTTCTAATAACAATTGTTGGGGTCCTCCTCTTTCATCTGTAAGTACCTGGTCTATAACTTTAAAAAGGAAAGCATGAGAAGGGTTGTTATTACAATGTCTTGCAAGGGCGTTACTGTTGCTCTTCTTCCTAATGTGGTACGTATGTTCATAAATTCTCTCTTTAAGTTTTCTGTCAGTCTTCCCTATATAAAAGGCAGGGCATGACTGGCACACAGCTAAATACACCACTGATTTTGAGTTACAATTGTAACGACCCTTTGCTTTAAACAGGCTTCACTATACATGTGGACCCTATAGAGAGCTGTAGTACACTGATATGCCTCTAGTCAGCATGATAGGTTAGAATACAGAATGAAATGGAGTACCTGACATACCAGTACAGTCATAACAAATGTGTGCAAGTGTCAGGTGTGCCCCCCCCCCAATCCTATGTAGAAATGTAGAAACAGTCAGGTGTGCCCCCCGATCCTGTGTAGAAATGTAGAAACAGTCAGGTGTGCCACCCCTATCTTATGTAGAAATGTAGAAACAGTCAGGTGTTTCCCATCCCCAATCCTATATAGAAATGTAGTAACACTCTGGTGTCCCCCCCCAATCTGATGTAGACACATTGTAACAGTCAGGTGGGCCCCCCAATCCTTGTAGTAATAGTCAGGTGTGCTCCCCAATCCTATGTAGAAATGTAGAAACAGTCAGGTGTGCTGCCCCATCCTAAGTAGTAATGTAGTAACAGTCAGGTGTGCCCCCTCAATCCTATGTAGAAATGTAGAAACAGTCAGGTGTGCCCCCCCAATCCTATTTAGAAATGTAGTAACAGTCTGGTGTGCCCCCCATCCAATGTAGACATATTGTAACAGTCAGGTGCGCCCCCCCATCCTATGTAGAAATGTAGTAACATTCAGGTCTGCCCCCCCCACCAATCTGATGTAGACATGTAGTAACATGTATGTGTAGGTATAATACCAGTGGAGCACAGATGACCTGAGGTGGCCAAGGTAGCAGGATAAATTGTAGCATTTGTACAATATGCAGTATGCATGTGTTAGGTTGGTGTGTGTTTCATATTGTGTGATAGTGGTCAGTATGTATGCATGTTGAGGTTTGACCTGGTGGCCATTGCCCACTACTGCCGATGACAGGGCCAAGTCCTCACAACTGCAGTGACAAAGACAATGCTCCCTAGTATAACAAATGCTGGCAGTAAGCCATTGTAAATGTATGGTGGTAATATGTGTCACCATCTGAAAGATGGACATGGCATGACTTTTGAGCTAGATATACAAGCAGTACACAGGGAAAAGTACCCCAGACAAACAGTATATAATGTGAAACTGTGAAATGGACACACCCTTGGAATTGTACATACAGGTATGCATCACATTATCTGGGCTTGTAATAGGGAATACCTATGTCATCTGGCCGAACACTCACAGATCACAAAGGCGATATGACTGATGTATTGGGAAATGGCTGATGTCCCTGCACAAGCCAGCATAACTGGAATGCCCCATGCATATCTGTGAGTCAGATGCAAGTAGTGTCCATAGCACACATGTACCCAGCTCACCCAAACACCACCCACAGGTACCTCTCTGGTCTTATCCCTGCTGTTGGGAATGGGTACAATATGACTCCCACCTGTGTATGGCAATAGCGAAAGAATGCAGCATGCAGTGCAGGTGCCCCATGCAGGTGTGTCCCTAGCTGTAAGCAGCACCCTGCCAGCATCCACACCATCTGCTCAATACTGATAGAAAGTATTGGCATGAACACCTAACACACCTACCCTGTCACCCTAGGGGAATATACTGCATGGCAGTCTGGGACTGTAGGACTGACAGAATGCAACGGCCTGCTACAGCTGGCCTGCTTCACGACCAAATGCTCTACAGGCCTCTGCCAAAGGCCTGCATCTCACCCATATTTCCAATGTATGTTATGTCATGAACACCCAAATAACAACATAACACACTCCACATAAGCCATATACAAGGCCATGTGGACAAACCACAGTAATATGTCCACCATGTCCCACTGCATGAACTGAGGACCAACACCAAAAAACAGCTGTGATGAGGTGATAACTGTAGGGAAAGTATCAGAGAATGTATGCGTAATGTATGGAAGAGGATAGAATAACAGAGGGGGGGTGGGAGCATGGGCAGAATGGAATGTGCAAACTCTGACACACAGCCATGTGCATATACTATCCCTGGCTGCAAACACAAAAATGGGTGTCTATAAACCTGCCCGCACACCACAATAGGGATAATGTCCTGATGTATGACCCCTGCCTCTGGGTAACCTGTGCAAATCTGTACAGCTGTGAGATATTACCACAGCAAGATAAGGCCATACTGTCACATCAAAGGATGTACAAGTATGGGATCCTCTGCCATCACTGTACCAAGGTGCTGAACTGGATACACAGACCCAGCAGCAAGTGTCTGCAGCTCCCCCTCCATAATGGCATAACCTTCCATGAATATGTAGGCATTTGACCACAATACTGGACACAGCTGCATTCACCCTGTGTTCCACAGGACATCACTGTGAACAAAAATGTCCACCTGACAGTACTTGAGGACATAAAACATCACAGTGTATAACTAAACACATGTCTGAATATCTCTGCTATCACCACCACCATGTAGCAGAAGCAGCACATACACAGTCACCTACAGTACACACTAACCCTTGTACAGCTTGACCCCATATTACCAACTGATCTACAGATATCCTGCAGAAACAGTTTGCTAGTTGTAGGTGTAGAACACAAAGGTCTGCACTGGAGTACAAACTACCTGGAATGGATCCACACATTCAATACAGAAGGGCATACTGGACATGCTCACACACTTAAATGAAGGCAATGTCAGACAACAACATACTGAAAGGTCATATTGGGCATGCTCACACACTTAAACAAATGAAGCCCATGTCTGCCAACAACAGTGGACCATACATATCTGACAGTTGCAGATGTTAGTGCATACACTCCTTAATGTGCACCAGTCATGCTTTGCACACACATTGGATAGGAATACATACATATATCCAAGGACAACACACTATAATATCCAAAAAGTACACATACATAGATGTGTGGAAGAGAGTGACAGTGACAAAGAGCCTTCCATCATGAGGCCTGTCCCACCCAGCACACAGCCAAATGTAGAACTTAGCCACTGATATCCCTCAGCAATACAAACTCTGTGGTGGAAGTGCTAGCTGTGCAACATGACTGTACAAGACAGTAATCATCTAGCAGTTGTATACACGTACCTGGGGAATATAAACCTATGTGTGCCTGAGTGTGGTGTGTCTACCTCTAGATGAATGGGTTATGGCCCATGCACACACACTGTCCTCCCCATAGCCCTACCATGACAAGCCTGCTGATGACATTCCCAGTGAAATACACCTTTGGGAAAGGAGTAGCCCAATAATCTCAGTGGCACATTGTATAACTGCATAATGCTGTAGTATGATTACATAATTAGATAGGAGTTCTAATCCGAGACATGGCAACTGTGTGTGTCTCTGTCTGTCTAGTGAGCAATGCCTTTTTAGTCTAGTCACTCTCATTACTTTTCAAATACCTTACTTTGGCAAGCCTGCTGATGTCATTCACTTTGAAATACACCTTTGGGAATGGAGTAACCCAGTATTCTCTGTGGCGCGTCCTATAACTGCTTAATGCTGTAGTGTGATAAACTAATTAGGCAGGAGTTCTAATCCCAGACATGGCAACTGTCTGTGTGTGTATGTCCCTGTCTTTGTACGTAGTAATGGTTTTTAGGCTAGTCATACTCATTACATTTCAAATGCCCTACTTTGTCAAGGCTGCTGATGTCATTCAGTTTGAAATACACCTTTGGGAAAAGAGTAGTCCAGTAATCTCTGTGCTGTGTCCTATAACTGCATAATGTTATAGTGTGATAAACTAGTTAGGAAGGAGTTTTATTCCCAGACATGGCAACTGTGTGTGTCTCTGGCTGTGTAGGGAGCAATGCTTTTTAAGCTAGTCACACTCACTACTTTTTAAATGCCTTACTTTGGCAAGCCTGCTGATGTCATCCACTTTGAAATACACCTTTGGGAAAACAGTAGCTCTATAATCTCTGTGGTGTGTTCTATAACTGCGTAATGGTGTAGTGTGATATAGTACTTTGGTAGGGGCTCTATTCCAAGACATGGCAAGTATGGATGTTTGTGTCTATTTAGGGTGCAAGGATTTTGGGGCTATTCACAGTCACTACAACCTCCACTGACCTTTTTTGGCAAGTCTGCTTATGTCATTCCCAGTGAAATACACCTTTGGGGAAAAAGCGCTCCAGTACTTTCCATGGCATGTCCTATAACAGCGTAATGCTATAGTGTGACATAGTACTTTGGTAGAGGTTCTATTCCCAGGGGTGGCTCATGCTATAGGACTGCAGCCCCCAACCTGTAGAATAAAAGAAATAAAAAATCGCCCTGGAACTCCAGACTGCTGTGTTAGGGAAGAAAGACATCTCTGCCCTGCAACCCATAAGTCTGTGTGGTGATGGCTGCACAGAATAGAAAGACACTGGACTGCATCACCTGCAGGCTGGAGCCTACTCTTGCAGAGCCAGGAAACTAGCAGTTAGCTTGCATGGGTGGGCTAAGGAGAAGGAAACCAGCTGTTGATTCAGGACTGCTGCGACCAGATTAAGGTGTGTGTGTAGGTAATGTGTAGGTGTGTGTGATGCCCCAGTTGCTATATACGAGTGGCTAGAGAACACATGGTAGTGGGTAGAGAATACTCAGGCTTGAACCCTGTACCTTAGTGGCAAGGGCCTTAATTCCCTACCCACCACCATTTGTAAAAAGTTTGCAGATTTTTGCCTCATATTTGCTCTGGTCCTCATAAAATCTGTGGTTTCTGTATGTTTGTTTTTCCTTGCAAAGTCAGTAGTGCAGTGGTGCACTGGTAGCATTGTTGCCTAACAGCTATGGGTTCTCTGGTTTGATTCTTGGATGGGGTGCCTTTTTGTGTGGAGTCTACATGTTCTCCCATCTTACAAAAGCATGTGTCTGGAGTGTTTGTCCCTGCTCTGCTGAAATTTGGCTTTTGTTCCAAGTCAGACTTTCCTGGTTAACAAATGTTAAATAAAAATAACAGGCATTTGAATTTCAGACTTCATATTCTTCAGAAAGTATACGGTAACACAAAACCTTTTATTCCAGCAATTTTCTATGTTTATAACATGGATATTTGAAATTTGTCCCTATTTTTGGGACTGTATTCCCCCATTATTGGCTTCATGCAGGTTTTTTGTGCTAAGGTTGAGAACTATGGTGAGAACTGAATTCACTGAATATGTTTGGAGGCTGTATTCCCCCATTACTGGCTTTGTCCATGTGTTTTTGCTAAGAGGTTGAGAGCTATGGTGAGAACTGAATTCACTGAAAATGTTTGGGGGCTGTATTCCCCCATTATTGGCTTTGTTCAGGTGTTTTGTGCTAAGAGGTTGACAGCTATGGTGAGAACAGAATTCACTAAATGGTAGCCATTTAAGTTTCAGTCTTTCTCTCTTTCACAAAACAGCTGATTTGGCATAGTGGTATGTTGCTCTGAGTGTTTTGCACAGGGTCCCCTGGGTTCAAAACTTGGCAGTGAAATGTATGGTGGTAACACAGCATTTTATTCTAGCAACTTTCCAACATTATGCAAGCATTGTTTAAAATGTGTCCTTGGTTTTTGGGCTTTTGACCCCCCCCCCTGATAAATGTTGGCTTTTTCCAGATTTCTTGTGCCGCAAAGTTCTGAGATGCAGCTGAGTGTCGAGTAGATTTTTACAAGGAGCTGAGAGGTGCAGGGGAACAAAAGTTTAGTGCTGCTTATTCTAAGTCTGCTTGCATTGTTAATAGCACAACTGGTTGTGTACTTGCTTTTGATGGAGAAGGCTGTGGGTTCTACTCCAACAGTAGGTAAATGCATTATTGATACTGTACTGCCTTGTAAAGGGGATGGATACTGCAGTCCTTTTTGGCAAAGATACCTAGTAACTATGAACCTGTTATCAGTTTGCCATCCATTCCTTATTGTGATATTACTAGCTTATCATTTTTTAATGCAACATAGGCAATGTATTCCTCAAGGGCAACAGGCACTTTATTTGTAGATGAAACAATGACATATAAAGTTGTTTGCTAGCAGCAACCTCTTCATTAGTTACAGATTTCTTTAATGTGGAATTATTTAGATGACTTTTACTTCTTCAGAGTTTGTGCATAGGAACTGATACAGGGGGTCTGTAGAAGTCTGAGTAGACTTTTATGATGGAAATGTTCTGAATTGGGCAGTTTTGTCATTATTGGTGCTTGCATTTTGTTTCATTGTTTACTGGAAAAATGTTCAAAACAATAAATTTAAAATGCTGTCTAACAACTGTACTGTATTATACAAGGAATATAATTTAATACAATCAGGAAGGTGTATCAAAGAGCATGTGTATGTTTTGTGTTCAAGGGGCCTATGATTTGAAAACAGCCCAAAGTTAATCTTTATCTGCCACTGGCAAAATGCATTTTCTTTGAATGTGGGTTTCACTGCTGTTTCAATGAATGTGAGTGTCAAGGGCAGAGAAGTTAATGCTAAATCTATTTTCCTTGTGAGACTGCATTGCTTTGTTTAGCAGATATCTATTAGGGTTTGTACTGTAAAATGCAAAATAAAACTTTCAAATGAAATCCAAATCATCACAGAAGTGAAGCAGTATGCACATTATAGTGTTTATAGTAAATGGGGAGAAATAACCAAGGCATGGGACATTGGAATGGCTACAGGGGGGTGGCTCAATTCGACCATGAGTTTGTGAAGGGAGAAGGGCAGCAAACGCAGACAGCCCCAGCTGAACTATACCTCTCAACTGTCCAGATTTTTGCAGAATGAATAGATTTTTGCTTCTTATTTTTGGTTTGTTCCTCATAAAATTTGTGGATTTCTGGCAAATCATTTAGGAATGAAGTCACTAAATAATGACAGACATTGAGTTTCAGACGTCATGACCTTCAGAAAAATGCATGCTAAAGCAAGACCTGTTATTCTATCAACTGTCTTAAGGAGCAATGTTTAGTACTGCTTGTAAGTTCCCCCAATATATTTGGCCTTGTCCAGACTTCCTGCATTAAGAAGTTGAGATGTATGTGCAAATAAATTGCTTTATATAATTAGGAATATCCAACCCTATCAACTGTCCCCAATTTTGCCTCAAAATGTTGCTCTCCCCCTAATAATCCCTCCACAAAATTGCAATTTTGGAAGAAAACGTGGAGGGTTTACAATTATAAATAACTGTAATGATCAGAGTTATAATTTGCTTTTATTTCAGAAATGCATGTAGATGCTCTTATTTTGCCAGCTGCTCAAGTTAACAGTACTAATATTTAAAAGGTGTCCCTTCTTTGACAGGTTCCCAGCTGTATTGTGTGGCAATTTTATATTTTTGAATCACATTTTTGGTCTGTTTTTCATAAAATTGTGGTTTTGTGGCAAATTAGTGGCAGATCATTAAAGATTGAAGTTAGAAAATAATGGCAGACATTTGAGTTTCAGATTTCATACCCTTCAGAAAATTCATACTAATGCAAGCCCTACTACTATTCTATTATCTTTCTAAGTTTATAAGAGCAATATTTAAAAATCATCCTTATTTTTGGGCCTGTGTCCCACTTCTATGTATAGCTTTGCCCAGATATTTTGCTCTGAGGTTGAGAGGTATGAGCATCAAAGCCATCACCGTCAGCCATAGACATTTCAAATTGTGACATACTTGTTGCACCCCACTCCCCATTGTAGTGGCTCTGGATGTGTCCAAGCAAGGCAAGGAATAGTTATGCAGTGTAAGTGTGCCGAGTATTCTTTCATCCAAGGTAGACCACAAGTACGACCATGGCTTTTCATCTGTCCTTGATTTTGCAGAATGTTCTGGTTTTCTGTGATATTTTTATACTGTTGATTTATACTTCTTATTATTCAGAAAATGCATGCTATCGTAGTGCCCTGTTGCTCTGTGTTTAAGTAGCAATGCTTTAATGACCATCAGGTAAGCTTGTTGGAGATTGTAAGATGCAAGTAAGCTTTAAGAAGAATACTGTTAAAGAATTACCAACATTGAAAGCCTTTTCGTTGTTGCCATGCAGAGAATGTTTACATAACTAGATAATGTATAAGCATTAGGTATTGAAATGCATATGACAGTATTTGTAATAAAGGACAGGATTACAGTATTTTCAGAAGCGTATTACATTTGTTGGAGACTTGCAGTCATCTTTGCAGGCTTTACCCATAAACTAAACAGAATACCAATCTATCATGTGTGGTCCATAACTTGTGCAGTAATCCTTTAAGCAATTTATCTTGAGCTTGTTGTTTGCTGCTCATTTTTTACTTTGATTATGTCTTCCCCATGAAACAAGTAGATAGTTGTTGTCAGGCAGCAGGTCTTTTTTGGATAAGAAACATTTTACAAGTGGGGGTATCACAGAGATTGCTACTTTCAGCATGTTACTTGGTAATTTTATAAAGCTGAATATAAATTATAATTAGAACTGCAGTGCAAGGAGAAGTGCTTGAGTTGAGTGCTGCTTGTTTTTTTTTTTTATACTTGGTTTTGACTGGTATTCCAGTAATGTATTTAAAAAGTAATTTATTTTTTCATGCCTCACATCCTTTTTGTTTCCATCTAGATATTAAGTAAGTTGTCATGTAGCCAATGTACTGAAATATTTTTTCTTCTACACTTCATTTTGTCTTGATTGGACTCTCGCAATGACGGTTTGGTACCCAGGGCAGTGTATTTAATTAAAGTTCCAGTTGCTGTGGCTTTGAGCATAGCTCCACCTCTTTCTAGCTGGCCACACCCCTTTCCATTGGCCCCACCCATTCAGCTGTCTCCTGCAGCCCCCTTTAATTTGAAGTCACCAGCCGCCACTGTCTGTTCCCAGACATGGCAAGTGTGGATGTTTGTTTGTGTGTTTCTTTGTGTAGAGTGCAATGCTTTTGAGGCCATTCACAGTCACTACAACCTCCATTGACCTTCTTTGGCAAGCCTGCTGATGTCATTCACAGTCACTACAACCTCCATTGACCTTCTTTGGCAAGCCTGCTGATGTCTTTCCCAGTGAAATACACCTTTGAGGAAGGAGTACTCCAGTAATCTCCATGGCACATCCTATGACAGTGTAATGCTGTAGTATGATATAGTACTTTGGCAGGGGTTCTATTCCCAGACATGGCAAGTGTGGATGTTTGTGTGTGTGTTTCTTTGTTTGCATAGGGTGCAATGCTTTTGAGGCCATTCACAGTCACTACAACCTCCATTGACTTTCTTTGGCAAGCCTGTTGATGTCATTCCCAGTGAAATACACCTTTGGGGAAGAAGTGCTCCAGTAATCTCCATGGTGCGTCCTATAACTGCGTAATGCTGTAGTGTAATATAGTACTTTGGTAGGGGTTCTACTCGCAGACATGGCAAGTGTGGACGTTTGTGTGTGTGTTTCCTTGTCTGTGTATGGTGCAATGCTCTTGAGGCCATTCACAGTCACTACACCCTGCACTGACCTTCTTTGACAAACCTGCTGATGTCATTCCCAGTGAAATACACCTTTGGGGAAGGAGTTCTCCGGTAATCTCCATTGTGCATCCAATAACTGCGTAATGCTGTAGTGTGATACAATAGTTAGGTAAGAGTTCTAATCCCAGACATGGCAAGTGTGTGTGTCTGTGTTTCTCATTCATGTCCTGTGTGGAGGTGGCTGTGAGTGTGAAACAATTGGACTCATTGTGGAGTGGGTTTTGCAAATTTCTTATATTGTGGCCCTATTATATGTCACAATGTCCACCTTACAAGGATAACAGATGTGAAATAGCCAAGAGGCTGGGGTGCCAATCCATACCCCTACATGTGGCGAACAAAGTCAGTGACCCTTGTTTTACCCAGAGGATACTCTCAACCCATGTCTCATACACAAACACACTTGCATAGGCAACAACCTCTATGTTGGTAGTACCCTGCATATTGCCCACTGATAGTAACCATGGTGTGATTGCAGTGGACTACAGAGGACATAGTACCCTGCCCATCAGTACAATAGGCACATACATGCAGCCAGTGCACCTTCACTATGTTCCCCACTGGACGCCTGCAACACCTGTGGTGCCATCAAATGTGACCCACAAAGGACATACCATGCCTTTAACACATTCCCTGTATGGACAGATGCCACTGACACCAGGAATACCTGTAGCATGCTATCAATGTAGGTGCAGGGTAAACCTGCTGTACATTACCAGTTCCCAACACATGAGGCCAGGACTGGCACATCTGATGATAATCTGTGTACACAACAGGGGCCAGACACCCAAGGTACAGTTCCACATGTCACTGTACATGCATGTGGGATGTGTGCACATCCCAGACACCATCCATGTCATGGATTACAGAACACATACATGGCAAGCATTGCACAGCAATGGCCACACACAATAGTTATCCAGGTGACTGGATGGTGAATGCAATACCCACCTGTGTGTGCCAATCCAGACACTACACCCCTGAGCCACACTGCAGACCATTGTCATGTGGCCTGATGCCAAGGCATACCCTACCCTTAGCCTTATATAGCCTTCTAGCACAGTCGACCACTACACACCTATGAAGCAATAGCATGCATGTCAGTACTGGCACCCTGTGTCTGTGTGTGTGGTTTATGATGCTTTTGACCACATTCACACTCACTACAACTCCCATTGGCATACTGAAGCATGCTGTCTGATGTCAGACACCTTTACATACCCTTTGCCCATATAACCTCCGGATAACCCCTGTGGTGCATGTGATACCTGCGCATTACTGTATTGTAGCAAACTAGTTAGGAAGTGTATTCCTGACCCTGCCAAGTGTGTCAATGTGTGTGAGTCCCATAGATTCATAGGTAGGTACTAGGCTATCTGCCCGAAGGCATTTATAAGCTTAGCCAGAGTGTGTCCACTTTTGCCGCCCCGTTGATTAATTAACTGAGCCTCTGTCAAGCAGAGCCAATGAAGTGATCCCAGGGGTGTATTTTCTGTTACCCATCCACTCATCAAGGCTTCTCTTGAAGAGTGTTAGTGAGGGGCTGTGCCTAATGTAGTAAGGAATTTTGTTCCAAAGCATGTGGAGTCTCTGTGACAGGAATCTATCCCTCCAGCATGTTCTATTTATTGTTGTGGTGAGGTTTAGCTCACTAAAGCGCATGGCTCGCAGTGACTTGTATTTCTTTAGGTGGAGCATGTCCATCAGTTCTGAGTTGGACATGGCTTTGTAAGTCCGGCAGAGATCACCTCTGAGTAAGCGATATGCCACTGAGTACAGTGAGAGTTTTTTCAGTCAGGCTGCATAGGACATATGTTTGAGGCCAGTAATCCTCTTGGTGAGGTGCTTTTGTGGTCTTTGTAGCTGTTGGAAGTGTCTTGTGAGGTACATCCCAAATGGGGCATTGTACTCTATGATGAGTCTGATGAGTGACGAGTAGAGGGGCACTATAACCTCTTTATTTCTAGATGCGAACCCCTTAGTAATTAGATGGGCCACATAGAAGGATTTCCTAACTACTTTGGCAATATGATTGTCAAAGGAGAGATTACTATCTACCTGGGTCCACAGATCTCTTATTACCACTTTCGTATTAAGGGGGCTGCAGTCTATGTGGTAATTTGTGGGTGTTTTGTTTTTCCCAAATGTGATGACTATGCATTTTTTGGCATTTGGCTTGAGGCCATGACTTTACACCAGGTGTCTGTCTCAGTAAGGCCTTTTTGAAGGATGTCCATGTCAGCCAAAGAGTCAATTATGGCTCCCAGTTTGCAGTCATTGGCGAACTTGGTTAGCCATAGTCCTCCTGTGTTTGCCTGTACTTCTGAGAAATATATGCCGAACAGTAGGGGTCCCAGAACTGAGCCTTGTGGGACACCAATTGTGACTGGTTTAGAGTCGGACCTGGAGCTCGCTATTCTTACTGTGTGAGTTCTGTCTGTAAGCCAGTTGGCAACCTATCTTGTGAAGTAGGGGTTTATGTTCAGGCTGGTGAGTTTTTCTATAATACATGAGTGAGGAATGGTGTTGCACGCCTTGGCGAGATCAAGGTAGGCTGTGTGAACCACCTTTCCCTCATCTATGGCCTTGGTGACTGTCTCAAAGATGTCAACCGGGTTTATTAGGCATGATCTGCCCTTAACAGAGCCGAACTGGGTTGGGTCAAGTGTTTGGAGGTTCCCAATGTCTTTGTTAATGAGTTCCATGATGATGCGCTCCATAGCCTTGCAGACCAGGCTAGTCAGGCTTATGGGGGCGATAGTTACCAAGGTCAGTTGTGGCTCCTCCTTTGTGGAGTGGAATAACCATTGCTGTGTGCCATTCTATGGGCACATAGCCTGTGGAGAGGCTGAGGTTGAAAAGCGTGTTTAGGTGGGGGGTTAGTTTGTTCTGTAGTTTGTGCAAGATGCAGCCTGGGACACCATCTGGCCCCATTGATGCTGTGTTTTTGGCTTTTGAAGGGGCTGTTTCCACCTGTGCTTCTGTGATTTCTGGGACACTACACTTTTCTGGTATTGTTGTGGGCCCTTTTGAAGGTGAGAGGGAGGTGAAGTTTGCACTGAATCTATCTGCCAGGATGTTGGCAATATCAGTAGGTTCAGTATATTTTGTGCTATTTTACACTAGCTCAGAGCATATCTGAGAGTTGCCACTTAGATTCTTGACATAGCTAAAGAAGGCTTTGTGGTTATCTTTCGAATCCTTGGCTATTTTTCTTTCGAAGTTAGCCTTGGATGATTTTATGAGGGACCTTAGTTTCTTACTGATACTGATCAGGGATGTCTTTCCTTCTTGGGATTTGCTTTTTTTCTGAACTAGTTTCCTCCTTTTGTTGTATAACCTGTTTATGACAGGGGTCCACCAGACTGGTTTCCTTCTCTTAGAGGAGTGAGTCTTGGTTTTGCTAGGGATGACACAATCTGTGTATCCTTGTAGGTGCTCATAGAGTGCAATTGTAAAGGATTCTGCATCTTGGGCAGTGTTATCCTTTAGCGTGGGGGCTGTGAAACTTACCACCTCTACCTTAAGTAAGGCAAAGTTTGCTTTAGAAAAGTTTTTCACTGTGGTTTCCTTGGTTGGGGTGGTGGTGGGATGTGGACATCCAGGGTGATTAGTTTATAGTCTGATCTAACCAGTGATGGGTTGACCTCTGGTACAGAACACCTGTCGCCCATGTTGGTGATGACCACGTCCAATATGTTGTGGCCTCTGGTAGGGGAGTTTACCAGCTGATCCAGGGCATTTGAGTTGATAAATTCCAGGAAGTGCTGAGCCTGGAAGTTTGTACTTAAGTAGTTTTCCCAGATAATGGTAGGGTGATTGAAATTGCCCAATATCAAGGTGTTTGGTAGGACCTTCATGTTTTCCAGTGTCTCCAAAAAGGTGGAGTGGTGTTCCTGGGTCATGGAGGGTGATCTGTAGCAGGCCACAATTTGCATTGCAGACTTGCCCGATGTTAGTTGCACATGGATGATCTCAGAGGTATCATGCTGCGCCACTAACCTGGAGGTGTGGGTATCCTTGATGAATATGGATACACCCCCTACTTTTGTGCTTCGGTCCATGTTCTGTGGCCAAAATGTGTGGTATGAGTTGTAGCCCAGTAGTGCTGGAGTGCTCTCTGGAGCCTTGAACCAGGTTTCAGTTACTGCACAGATGTCGATGTTCTCCATAATTAGGAGTGCTTCGAGCGAATGCATTTTGAGTTTTAAACTCCTGGAGTTGAGTAGCATAACCATCATTTTTTTACTTTTGCTGTTTACAGAGATGGGTTTGAATTTTGAGCCTTGCCTAAAAAAGGCACCATGGGAGCAGCAAGAGCCTTGGCCAGTATTCGAAAGCCAAGGGGTGACAGGTGCAAGCCGTCTCTTGTGAAGCAACGCGGCTTGTCGAGCATGTCATCCCAGGCTGACAGACACTGGATCCCTTTTGAATGACACCAAAAGCTTAGCCAATTGTTGAAATTGATCATTTTTTCTTTATATTGAGGTATCATTCTTGGTGAGTTCAGGATGCTACTCAGTTCAGGGTCATACCCGCCTGGGCTACATGATCAGAGAGCTCTTCCATGTCTCTTTTCATGTAGTCCAGGGAGGTATGTCTCAGGTCATTCACACCAACATGAACAATGACAGAGTCATATTTGTACTTATTCTGGAGTGACCTGAGTGCTTGTGTTATGTGGCGGATTTTGGCTCCCAACAGGCAGCTAATAGTAACCTTGTCCTTGTCCAGCCTAGTGAGTGAGGCATCAGTGTGCGTGACTATTGAGTCACCTATTACTAGTGTGTTAGGTATGTTATTTCGCCTTAAGGGTTGTGATTGTGCGGCACATTGATTTTGTGTTTTATGTGTTGTCTGGCTTGTGACAGGAGGTGCAGGTTTTGTGGGTGTCTGCTTTGGAGCTCTCTCATGCTTTTGCAGGTTTTTATTTAGAGCCTCCAAGTATGATTTTGTGCATTTATGTGTATTTTTTGCCAGTGCTGGTTTAGTAGGTCTATGTGAGGCTGGAGGTGTGGTGCAAGTGTTAACCTTCTCCTCATGGCTATCTGTTCCAATCTTGGGTGGAGAGACCTTAGCCTCCAGTTTGGCTGTATAATTGCATCTCTCACATATGTTAGTGTTTTGTAATAGGAGGAGAGGTCTGTCTGTGTACATGAGGCAGTTTTAACATTGCCTCAGGATACCCAGATTCACCAGCTGGACTGGAGAGTACACCTGAAGTTGCCCTTTGGTAATGCCTGAATAGTAGGGGTGAGCTGCTTAGTCTCTTGGTTGGTGAGGGGTGGATAAAGAGCCTTGCCCTGCTGGGCAGTCACGTGTTGGGGTATATTACTGCTTACTATTGGGTCTGAGCAAGTGCTGGACTGTAGGATGTTTTTTGAGTGCTTAGGTTGCGAGTTAGACTAGTTTCAAGTAAAAAACTGAAGAGGAGACTTAGTGGAGCCGGGAACAATTTAACCCTAGCTAACCGGTGCTGCCCAATGCACAAAACTGTGCAAACGCAAACTGAGAGAGTGTGGCTGTGTTGATGCTGACACCTGTTTATGTGGACAGGCACGTGTACCACACCTGCCGTATCACTACCATATCACTGTTGCAGATGTCACTCAGCATCACATATACATTTGGACAGCTCCTCAGCATGTAAGCTATGTGGTGCATGCAATAAATGCATTGACATGTGATAGCAATACATAGTCCGTCAGGGGTTTGAAACCCTATATTGGCAGGTGTGTAACACAAACATGCTTAGGTTTTACTCTCCCAACCCCTCCCTGACTTACTTTGTCTCTGTCTCTCTCTCTCTCACTCCCTCTCTGGTGGATGTGGAGAACTATACCTGCTTTGCTTAGGCAGCAGCTTGTGTTTTGTAACTGATGCTCATGATCAGCTGATGGCCTCTGCATGAATTGCAGCCCTCCTCTAGCTGATTGCATGTGGAACAGCTGTGGTAACATTCCCATAACCAATTGCATGGAAACACACTCCAATATCTAGGAACATCATGTTGGTGTTGGGCCTTTTCATTCACTGTGAGCAGGACCTAGATCTGGTGTTTGGCAAACATCATCACAGATGGATTTGGAATTTAACTCTAACAACATACACTGTGGAAACAGGCCAACACACAGAGGGGGATGTTCCTGACATGACTGCAGAATGTAAGTATTGCTATTCTGCATTTGGAGTAATGTCGGTTTAACAGGGTGTGTGTTGATATGGCTGGTCTACATGTTTTAATACCTGCCATGACAGAGCTATGTGTTTGAGGAAATGCCCATCTGTAGATTGGGCAGTGTGTGGGACCTTTTGTTTCTTGTGTTACTCACAGAACACCTATCTGAGAACTGCATAAGTATAGTGTGAGGATTGCAGTCAGTACATTATTACAGCCATGAGAGTTACTGACTTCATATCCCTCATAGGACATGTGTCTCAACAAACCCCGGTACGACAGTAAATGTATGAGGTTATCACAGCAACATGCCAATATTGGGGCAGTGTTCATAGCTTCAGCCACATGTCTGTCAACCTTTGTACATATCTCATGCAGTAAGAGGTGCATATGTCCTGTACACCATTATTTATTGACATCATTCCTGATAACATGCCAGTCAGATATCAGACTGCTAGACATGTTATGTATAGTAGGGGTTGTTTCTGAGGACATAGCTTGGCCATTCTGTGGTTGTGTGTACAGTACTGGAGTCTCTGTAATTAGGGTGATTGTCGACAGTATGTGTATTGTGCATACGTACCTTGGGCTGTGCACAGACTGAGGTAGATGCCATTGTTGTTGGTCCTGTTCTATATAATGTCACATGCTGCTCCAGTGTATGGTCCCCTATTGGCTCACATGTCTGTAGCGCCAGACACACACATGTCCCATACCACAGACAGCCATTGGCCCACACTGCGTCATGACCCAGTGTATGTAGGGTTAGTGTGTGAGTGGCACATATGAGGATGGTGTTTACCAGAGAGTCCATATAGTGTCATATTAAGAGTGTGTACCATATGTGGCTGTGGCTATGCACTTTCATACAGGTGTCTGTTACTCTGTGCTGTGACATGCATGTACAGCCCACTATTATCACAGGTACATGTGTATTCCCCCATACAAAATGTAGTCCAGTGTTGTGGCAGTCTGCCTGCAGTTTGCACAGTGCTTTGTGACATGCCTAGTAGCCTAGTGTAATTACCCAGTGTGCTGATAAGTCCAGTTATTTGCAAGACATACTGCTGCCAGGCTACCATAACTATTGTGTATTTCTGACAAAGCAGTGGGATTCTGTACAGATGTATGTCACTAACTACTGGGTAGTATGTGGCCATGTGACCCCTGCACCACCAGTTATTATGTGTCAGGACAGACTGGCGTGTGTGCATGCATAAACTGTGTGGGTATATGTAGTCCAGTATTTACGTGATATACCTATGTTCATGGCTATTAACATCCACATTGGGAGGCATGGTCCACATGTCTCGCATGAAGGGGATATGTGTACACCTCTGGACTGACCACAGAGTGCCAGGCTGTCCACACATATTGGTCATATCTCTGCTGTAGTCCACAGGATCATTACTGTGCTAGCAGTGGTACTGTACTATGATGTCATTAGAATGTCTGTCCGTAGCCAATGGCGCACATGTTAAAAGCAGATGTGACCTCCCACACACAACATCTCTGTTAAGACAACCCCTATTACAGTAGCAACAGTCTACATATATACCTGCAATACATACATGATATCCCCTTACACTAAGAGGTTGGGACTATTGGGGCTGAGGAAGGACTCTATTCCATGTTCTGGAACATATGGTGAAACATCCCTTTGTGCGAACCAAAATGACAAAATCCGTCATTCCAAATGGCACTGAAATTCGAAACTCAGCAAATCGAAAAGCAGATTCACTGAGTTTTGAGCTCAGATATCAAAAACACACTGTAATGCTCCACCCCCCACTTGAATATTCTAACTCCGAGGACCACTACAGTGGGGAAGGGATCCATTTCCCAATCCCCACTATAGTGCATTCCGAACCCACAATGCCAAATCTGCAATGAGCGAATATCAATGTGCATTTGCTCATTGCACATTCGATGCATTTGTATTCCACTAACTGTGATCTTGAAAACGTCCTTTCTTGCAACTGTCTTTCGACAAGCTGCATTTCAACATATCAAAGGTAAACTGTATATATATATATATATATATATATATATATATATATATATATATATATATACATATATGTATATATACACTCAGATATATACATATACACAGCAATATATGTCTACACATATACAGATATGAATACATAGGCACATATACTTTTGGATATCTACATATATATCGACAGTAAAAGGTATATCTGAATAGATATGTATGCACTATATAGTTATAGATATCTACAAATATATCAACATAAATAGGTATATCTGTACACATAGGATGTGCATACATATATATCTATATATACATATATCTATATATACATATATATATATATATATATATATATATATATATATATATATATATATTTATATATATGTGTGTATATACAAAGAGATCTACACATGGCCATATATATGATGCACTGTACAGATGTGTAGACAGACATATGTATGACTATACATGTGTATGTACATGAAGACATATATCAACATATGTATATGTATATATCCATTTCCTGTTATGTGTAAACATCACATTTGTGTATACCTTCCCAGATGTATCTCACCATATGTATCTGATATATGTACATTATGATATAACAACATATGTGATGCAACAGTAATATCAATAACAAGTACTACACAATTGTGGCAGTAAAAGCAATTGCTCAATACCAATCAATATGTGTATTGACAGATATATTGGAAAAACAGCAACTGTCTTCACAGTGGTCATGGCGTAGTGGTTAACTGTTGTAACTATAGTGTACAGGGTCCTTGGTTCAAGACCTGCAAGAGCTGTTTATTTTGTTGCTGGTCAGAACAAGTGCTGTCAGATACGGAGTGGTTAAGGCAGTTTTGATCAGCTTTACCCAGGTTTACGTGAGTTTGCACGAAGCTAAGCAGTGCTAATGTACAGTTAAACATATGGGTGCTTACACCATGTGGGCTTAGCTTACCAGTGCGCAAATCTGCTTAGCTGTTAAATTGGAGCAATGTTGACATTTGCTAAGCATGGCTTAGCCCTGGTAACCAGTTCTCACCACCCAGTCTGATAACATAACAGAGTAATGACATCTGTAATAAGTGTATGTAATGCCATGTACAATACATGCGCCTATGTGCAGTCACTACAGTAGCAAGGGGTGTGAGTGTTATGTCTGGAACACACAAGTATATGAGACCTGTACAGCACTGTTATCCATGTGAATGTGTGACATACAGGGGTAGTAACCCAGGGTACGTGCTGTCACAATGTCATGTAGTGTATCATACCAGTACTACTGTTGATAGTGCTTTCCCAGGAAAGAATAGAGTGTTAAATGTAGTACTGACAGCAAGCACACTTGCAGGGATAGCAGGCCTCCCTGTTGTGTTCCTGGTGTGTGAGCTGTGTCACAGTATATATCCACTACTGGATAATGATCCGACATGTGAAATGTAGACTATCATCTGTAGAGCACATGTTAGTGAGGGCTTCCAACATGTAGTTATGGCATACATATTGTTGTCAAACATCTATCTGTTGACACATACATCCTACTGCATAGCTACTTGCCAAACTGATAACTGTCAGTTCCTGTACAAATGGGCAGATGGCAGGTATCCAGCTGGGATATGTACAGGCAACCTATGCTTGATTGACACTGACATGTCTGCCCAGTTGTGTAATAACTGGCACATATAGGAGACAACACCCTGTTAGCACCACATGCATACCGCCACTACACTACCAGTCAACAGAACATGCGTGGGTACAGGTCTCCATCACAGACACTAACCATGTGTTGTAATACATGTTGCATACATGTCAACTGGATCACCTCAGTGGCCATGTGCAGGAGGCACTCAGAGGATTGGCTGATTCATGTCACTCTCACCCTGATGGTCACCACAGTGGTGTCTGTCAAGAGATTGCCTGCTGGCACATGGCAGGTGGCATGATACCACTGTACACACATCCCCTTCACAACCCGTCTCTCCATGGACAATAGCCAGGTACACAACTATGACCACCTGCAGCGATGCACACCAGTACTGACACGTGTATATGTGCGCTACTGAGGATAGCAGTGTTTGTGTGTTAGTACACCTGTAGTTGGGAATTCCATGAGGGCCTTCAGTACCACTGCAACACCCATTGCCATAGTCAGTTGTGGCTGCTGCTGTATTGGACATTACATGTACCCTGTTATGTTCCTCTCCCTACCGGCTACACAAGCTTTGCAGTACCAACACAGCAGTGTTGTACAAATGGGTCGATAGGCATGGGATACCCATTGAGTTCTGGCAAGTGTGTGTATGTGTGCATGTCTGTATATCTGTAGGGTACAGCTTTTCAAGGCCACATACTCCTATTACAATACACATTGCCAAACAGTAGTACAGATAGCATTGTTGCTGCCCAGAGGTGAGGCATGACAATGCAATACCCTACTATGCCTGTGACATGCATTAGATGCATATCCCTGTAGTACTACTGTTGGGATATACAATGGGTTGTATCGCAGTCGTGGGCAATGTGTGATGGTGGGTATGTCAGAGTGTCATCATGGGTTCCAGGGAGTACAATATCCACTAGGGGATATGGGTGCTGTGTACACTGTCATTAACCCATGGTACACCTGGTATATGTCCCATGTACCGCTTTATGGTGACCACTGTCATTATCAACCATACAGGTAACTGATACCACAATCTAGCCCAGTTATGCATGTGCTGTGTGCAGCCTACCTTTAACACATAGGACACACAAACAAGTTAGCACCAATAGGCCCGGGTCTCATGGATGTGTGTCTGCCTGTTATGTGTCTGTTAATGTGTATATGATGGTATGTCACAATATGTATTGTCCATATATAACCATTACATCCCCCATTAGCATACTGTACATGTCTGGGGATGTTCTGCATGTAACATGTAACCTGGAACACACCTCATCCTACACACTGTGTGGTGTGTGCATTGAATGCTACACAGTTCAGTAGCACTACATACCTAGGCAGGGGTCTAGTCCCAGTGTTGCCAAGTAAGAGTGTGCGTGTATGTGGATGGGTCTACATCAGGCTGCAGATTATACAAATCCCAGTGGGTCACCTGTCCATGTGGCACAGGCAATAACTGTTATACAAACCTGTGACATGTGTTCAACTCAACCCCGGATATGTCACAGCCATGGTGTCACCACAGTGACATACCCCTTGTGAAATATGACTGCAGACCATCCTCCTACTGACACATGTACACCTACAACACAAATGGATAACATTATGGAGACCACAATCAGCCAGTGTTACTAACAGCTATAATGCATCATTTCTGGACAGCTACACTACCTGACATGTATGCATTAAACATTACACCTGACAACATGTTGCACAGTACTTTGGTACACTGCATTACAGTCACTGTTTGCATCAGAACCATATTAGCCTATACCTGCATCGATGTTATGGATGACAGAGATGGGGCACAGGTATCATTATATGCACAGGGTGTGTTGTTGGTTTGCCAGAGGCCGAGGGTGGGCCATAGATTTGACACCATCTGTGTGGGTGAGGGGTGTAATGAGTTGAACTGGGCATGGTGATGTGGTGTGTGTAGGCATGGGGTTGCTCTAGGTGTGTTCGTATAGTGTGTAGGTATGCATGCACACAGTTCTGCCATGTGGCTGCCCTATACAGGTGTTTATCGGCAGCTGCAGACCATACCTAGCAAGGTGTGCAGTTCACAGCCTTCGGCCACGGACATGTGGACTGTGCCTGCCAGGGGTTCCATGGGCACATCCAGATACAGGCCTCGATGTACTACACTCCCCTGATGATGACAGATGTCCGCTGGAACCAGGTCCCTCCTGGGACTGGCCAGGACCACATGCTCGTGGCCTCCTGTGGTGTGGTGTGGACAGTGCCCCCCTGCAGTGCTGGGGCTGAAACTACCACTACAAGAGTGCCTTGGTGTCCTAGCATGTCAACACTGACCACCAGCTGTTGGTGTTGCTGGCCAACGTCCACACGGCCATCGCCACACCCCCACCACATTGTTGAAGGACGGACAAACCACTGTCGATGAGGCCTATCATCTCACCAAACCATCTATCCATGACCTCAGTATGAGCACGGAGGGCCCCAGACAGTTCATGGAAGTTGTTGCTTGCAGATGTGACAGCAGCCCTCTACCCCCTCAGGCCCTGTCTGGTGTACAGCTGTATACATGCCTGCACCCCCATGACAGCCTGAAACATGCGCCTGGTGGAACCAGGTGTGGTGCGTCTGCCAGGGGCATGATGATCAGTGGCCCTACCACAAGCACCCTGGGACATCTGCCTATGTGGTGCTTTGCTGGGCATCTGGCTATGCCTGCTGTGACCAGACACATTAGGCATGGATACCACACTCTCCTGTGCACTGCCACCAACCGCCAGCTGTCCCTCCACTATGGCCACTGGTGATGGGGTATGTATAGACACTGAAACTGTGTGCAAGGTTGGGGTTGCTAAGAGGGGGATGTTAAATGATGGTGCTGTTTTGGCCCCTGACAACCCCATCTGTACCTCAACAGTACTATCATCATCTTCGGTGTCTATATGGACACCAACATCAGATTGCATGCAGGAGCGATACTGACCCACATCGCCACCTACACACACACACACACACACACACACACACACACACACACACACACACACACACACACACACACACACATTCCAGCTTAAAACCGACCTGTCCGTGACTTTACAGACAGTCCCACGTTTATTCCCATACGTTCCCCATCCTGCATCACTCTTGGTAACATACACTCATTAATACCACTTATTAACGTATCATTCCTCTAAATGCCTAGACAAGTAATCACAACACAAGACCTGCTACTCCATTACCTCTTTGACCTGAGTGGAGTGGTTTTACATGGACTCACTGCTGTCATTTAATGTTCACCCTGTGTATGTCCGGTCTTTTTGAGCATGGCCCCTATATGTGAGAGGCTATTATGTTCACTCCATAATGTCACTGTAGTGTCATGTGTAAGTATTGCTCAGTACATGCCAGATATGCTGCTCAATCAACCTATCATGTGGAAATTGTAATATATGTATACACTCCCTGGTGTTGTCTAGTAATTCCCCAATGCATCTGTAGTGCTGCATACATGGGTTGTCGGTCACTTCTCTGCTGAATGCAATACTAAGGGTATACCTGGTGTCTACTTTCCCTCCCAATGCATGTTCCATGCTACAGACTTTATTATACTATCGGCTGTCCTGTGATTACATATCAGACAAGTATTCCTGGTCTGTCATGTGTCAGTCCATGTCCATGTACTGCACGATCCCAAAGGGAAGTACTGCTGTATGAACAACCCCACAATCACACATGTGCATACATGGACACCCACACAAACACACACACATGCACACACACATCCTACATGCATCAACCTCCTTCCACTTCACCAGAGTGACCCTACAGACAAAATAACCACCCACCTACATACACACACACATATACAGGTGAGGTTGCACAAAGATAGTACACACAGTCGTCCTATTACCCATCTGTCAACATGCATAACATATGGTACAAATCAGCATGCAGTGCAGCTATAGTCAGTCCATGCTAGCAACAGTATACATGTGTGTGATGCATGGGCTGTGTTAGTAGGTGATGCCCCTTCCCCTGGATACCACTGCACCCATATACACAATATTGCTGTGCACCTGTTCTGCACCCTACCATGTACTGTGCACCAAACCTCACAGGTGTACAGCCCATTGCTGAATGTGTAGTACTGTGTCAGTTATGTCAGGTCTAATGATCATAGCCCCTATGTTTTTCAGCAACACATACCTGGGATGATATGTGGACAGATGTCATTTGTGAATGCCTGATGTCTGGTTTACAGATCTCAACATCAGCGGACCACGTATGACCAATCCAATACTATTAAACTGACAACCGTCAGACCATACCATGGCTATGGGGAGTGTACATACCCTTACTGATATGATGCACCCTTCCTTGATCTGCCATGGGGCCACATCACCACATATATTAACAGTACATGAGCCCAATATGTGACATATGTCCTGTACATTCAAATGCAGTGTCTACGAAATGTGTTAAGTGTGCAGATGCTGACCGCTATGCATACATGTGTGTATATGTGTGAACAATCTTATTATGATGGTTTGTTGCACCTATTGTTATGTGTACTACAGCAGTCACTATTCCTGTCAGGGGTATACTAGCATGGGCCATCTGCATTCACCAATGTATGGTCAGTTTCCTCTACACATGTCCCCCAAATCTGCATCATTGCAAGGTATACTCATGTGCACATCCCCTGGTGTTTGCACACTGCCGTCACTATTGTTGAACCTGACTGTGTGCAGATACAGCCATTCTTAGCATCCTTAGGATCCGTGCTGCAGTGCACTGGTGTGTCATGCTGACACCCCCTTCCCACCTTCAGCCTTTTTGCAGATGCTTGACAAGCAAGGCCTACAGATTTGTGTCAGTTTGCAGTGTCCCATACACTGAACACCATGTGTTACAGCCTAATCCCAGCACATAATGTGGACCACAGTAATACATTATGCCATAGTGTACATCTATAACAGTTGCCATTGTAATACTGGTAGATACACTGTTGTTGCACTGTTTAAGGGTGATGTTTCACATATGACCGTACTGTAGGCCATGTGGCCCACCATTATATTAATCCCTGTGAACACATTTCACATTGACAGGATGTTAATCATCTTGCAGGTATCTGACATACCCCTCCAATACCCCATCATGGTCACCACTGTGATGCAGTGAATTTAACAGCAACAATACATGAACATATACAGCATGCATTCTGGGTAGGTGTGTTAGATGTGTGCATGGAATATACCATACCTATTACATGCCCGGTGTATTGGCAAGCATCAACATAAACCATACTCACCAGCTACAGGCTGCTGCCTTGGTGATATACCAGAGGGACCTACATAAGTGTGTGAAAGATGCAAAGTCAGTGGCCACACCTGTGGCATTGCTACATGGTGGGTGCAGCATGATGGTACATCAACAGTACAAGTCCACAATACTACCACATATGCACATCTATTTATTACTACTATGCAGCAACAAAGTATATATATGGCATGTCAGATATGCATGATCTACCTGTACAGCTGCAGATGCATACACAACAGTGGTCTACTGATGTGCCCTGTGGCCTTACCTGACGCTCGTCAGCCAGTGTGTAGGTAGCACCCACCTTCACAATGGCTTCTGGCAGTTGCTGGCTGTGCAGATGGGCAGGTGCCACGAGGCTGGCGAGGAGCTCCTCAACACATGTCAGCAGGGGATGGATGGCATGCCCCCCCCCCCATTGTGAAGTGATCATCCCGGATTGCAGCAGCATTGCGAAGCTAGTCAGAACAATGATGCCGGACCTGCTCATAACTGCGGTTGTGCAGTCTGACATCATTGACCCAGGGGACTAGGTCATTCCACAGGGCGGTCCACTCCTGCTGCTCATAAGCAGCCTGGCCAAACAGGACAGGGTAGTGTTGGATGAGATAGTTCAGCACTATGTCATTTTCAGCAGATGAATAAGCAGGGAGGCATCCATGTGACATCTTGCCTGAAAGACATAAAGATGGAAACAGGTCTGAGCAACTTATACAGCAAGGTTACTATAGTTTTTAATACACATCTCTGTCAGCCCCCCCACCATATCAGTGACAACAAACTGTACACACAACTCAATAGGTATGGCTACAGCTTACCTACCAGTGGGGCAGATATTGTATTGTACCACACTTTGTGTTATGTGTTTGTAGCCATGTTCCCTGTGTAGACACTATCATTGCTGGTCTGTCACAAACTAGTTACCTGCATGCCATTATCAGGGCCACTATGGTTTCATATATGCCTGTGGTATGCTTGCTATGTCATTGCTGCACATCTGACATTCAGTGTTATTGGGGATATCTATGCATGCTGTTGGACATGTTCCAGGATTGTGTAGACTATTACTACCCACATATGTTGTATAACTGTGACACAATAGCATGTTTAGGGAATATTTGCCAGCAGAACCACCTCTCCAAACTCATCTGGCCATGTTACCAGGCCACATCACATGTGGGCCCACCCTGAGGCCACCTCATGTACTGGTCCAGCACTACCTTCAGGTGGAACCACCTCAGGGGATGTTGTCCCCCCCCGTGGGCACACACAGACATGATCCTGTCCCCTGAGGTCAGGTCCAGGGTCTGTTCTATAGAGGGCTCCAAAGACACATGTGGGATGTGCTACATCACCTTGAGGCACCCAATACACATTCACAGGGTCCACATGCTCCTCCTGCTCAGCCTCCAGGCCAGGCACCTTCAGAGATTTGGACTGCCGTTGTGAGTAGCAATAGGTGGGAGGCTTGGTCCCATTGTTTCCATATTGGGGCCCATGGTGCTACCACATCGCAGACCACACACACCATCCAGTGTGTTTACCCACCACATGTGTCATATACCACCCTTGTAGGCTTGTTCTCTATATCTACCACCCTGGACCACTTCCACAAATATACCTGCCATACTTTCCCATATTCCCATTCCCTACTTCACAGACAAGGGCAATGTGGTCCCAACAAGGGGTTCACATGTGACATACCCATCCATGTTGCACACACTTACAGCTGTATATACCTGTGTGTATTGCTATGAGTGCTGTTCCCTCACACATAGCATGCAGCACTGTGGTGGTAATATAGGGGACATGTATTTACATACATATATGTGTGTGTTTGTATATATGTAGACATGTGCATATAGATATATATCTATATATGTGTAGATATATATGATGTATACATGTGTTTATATATATGTCTACATATGAGTATCTGTATATTTGTGGACATACATGTATATCTATATCTATCTATATATATATATATATATATATATATATATATGTGTATATATATATATATATATATATATATATATATATATATATATATATTAAATATATGTATGTATATATATATATATATATATATATGTGTGTGTGTGTGTGTGTGAGTACACATATACATACCTATATATGGGGTACATTCAGACATCAGGTTCACAATCTCAAAACTCCTTCCTGCACATCTGCACTGTTCTGCCTTGCTACAACACAGACAGGTGCCACATATGGACACAGCCTAACATTAGGGAGGTATATATAGGGCCAGATTGCAGGTAACCCTATTACACACCTATGGCATTTCAGCATGCTACAATGCATGTTAATCTGAGTGTCCTGCAAGTGGTGGGCTGTGGAACCCATGTGTCCATCATTATGACATGACTTCCACCACCAGCTATTGGCCACAGTAATATACATCCCTTCCATTACACACCACACACTATATATGGCAAACATCTTGTCAGTTTGTGCTTTTCTTCACAGTTGGGTATGGCCCACTGCCCACAGGGACAAAATCTAATGTCCATAGCAGTTGTTCATCTGAAGATTATTACAACAGCAACACCCAATGCCACATGTATATCATTCCACATCATCTACCCCAGTATTATGGACCAGATACTACAGTCAATTTCATGCATATATTCTTCACATACCTGTTCTGGGGATGAGGTCTGTTGTGGACAGTATCCTTGTAGGAGGTAATTTTTACTCCTTAGCCTGCTTCCTTTGTTGTATTTTCTGGTGTTGTTGCAGTGCCGGAGCTGTTGTATATTTTTGGTTTGTTTTCTCTTTCACTTTATTTCTCTGCATCTCTCTCTCTCTCGCCAGTAAATGGATTGAGCTGCCTGGAATAAATTGCAGCATGATCTTTGTGGGTGATGCACATGACCAGGTGATGGCCTCTGCACCAGTCAGTCTCCTCCACTTGCTACTGCATGCAGCCAGCTGTGTAGTACTTCCAATTACCACTGCCATGGCAACCCACTACTATAAATCCCTATATGATATGGACGTGGTCCCTTTACCTTTCCTGTATGGTGGACAGCCTTCCTGTGTGTGGGCAGCAGTGTTACAGACAGCAGGTAGCAATACATCTTATAAGATGACTTGCACACTCAGGCCAGCTACATATTTGTATGAGGTTCCAGAACTACAACAGTGAGTGTGAGTACTGCTGTTGTATGCATTGTATAGCACCAGTGTTACAGGGTTTGTGTGTACATACTAGTTTAACATGGACTGCAGTCTGTCTGCATAGCTCTCAACTGTGTGCCTATCCACTTGCTGGGCAGAGGTGTGCGTGTTGTTTTGCCTGTCCACCACACAGGTCTTGTGTCAGATATATCATTGGCTGTGTGTGTGTTGAGTGCTATCAGTACATGGCTACATCCATTTGTGCTTCTGACTTCATATTCCTGACTAAGGGTATGTTGCAGACTATTGTGTACACCAGCGACTTGCTTAGTGTATGACAACACTATTTCACATATGGGTCTTTGTTCCAGCTCCTGTCCTTCACCTACATACCAGGGTTTGTCCATATGACATGCTGTCAGAGGTTATGTATTGGCCTGTGAGTATGTCATACTGCCATTCCTGCCATCATTCCACTGCGGTTGTGGTCCCCACACATATTGTGGGGTTGGGTTCATATATGTCTGGGCTTCATCTGCACAACACGTGTGCCCTTATGCAGTCCAGAGGCCAGTGTATGTAACAGTGGTATATGGCCTTGTATGTCAATCTATGGGGGGGTGAACCTTAACTAACCTAGGCTATTGCAACATGTAGGGGTATCAGGGGTAAGCTGCCTTAATGTATCTGGATGTACCTTACCATACAATTCACCTTGAGTAGATGCAGGCCTACTGCTTCCTGCCATACAGACTGTTTTGTTTGTCAGTGTGATTGTGATGGTTTCAAGTTATGCCTTGTTATGTAACAGATACATCCCATTGTGTCAGCTGATGTCTTTATCTCCTAGGGATTGTGTACTAAGATTAGATAGAGGCTGCTGGACTATACATCTGCATTACTTACTGTTGACTGCTTGTTAACCTGTGGCCCAGTCTGTCTTTACTGTTGTACTACTTGAAAGCCTTGGCCTGGACAGCAACATATGTAATTCTTTCCAGACTACTGTATTAATTTATCTGTTTGACAGTTGCATTAATCTGTTTATATGTATTTCAGAGTCTAAACAGTTATATGACATGGCATATACAACTGTAATATTACACAAATAAAGCTTTCTCATGTATACAAACCTGTTTGTGGTGTTATATCCTTTGACCTCTCTGTGGGTATATGTTGCAGGCAACAATTGTTATTTGTATGGGTGACTCATACAGTGTCCAGTTGGTAAGGTGGCAACTGTGAGCATACTGTGGGCATACTGGCTGCTCCGTATGGTGTGCACGCTCTACATATGTATCTTCCTATACATATCTCTGTGTGTGCATGTGTAGATACATAAATATCTATCTATATATATGTATATCTATCTATATATATATATATATATATATATATATATATATATATATATATATATTTATATAGATGTGTGTGTGTATGTATCTTAGGAATGTTTATTGCTTCCACATTGTACATTCCCTGTGGTAGCCAGACTGTACTCATGATATGTTATTGATACCAGTCTGACAACATACAGGTGGGATGGATTACTGTTAACATCTTGTGCCCATGTTGTGTCAGGTCCTGGTTATGGGATTTGCAACAGTTGGTATTGTATTGTCGGGCAGACCTGTTTGGGGGATATCAATATAGGTTCATAGGAGGGTACTAGGCTATTGGACCTAGGGCCTATATCAGCCTAGCCAAAAATGTACCCTGGCTTTCGCCACCCAAGAAAATTATTTTCTTGTGCCCCTGTCAAGCAGAGCCACAGAAGTGATCGCCGGGGTGAATTTCCTATCTCCCATTCAATCATCAAGATTTTTCTTGAAGAGTGCTAATGAGGAGCTCTGTTTGACATAGATAGGTAGTCTGTTCCAGAATATGGGAAGTCTCTGGGACAGGAATCTATCTCACCAGCATGTTCTGTTTATTGTGGTGACAAGGTTTAGGTCCCTAGAGCACATAGCTTGGAGGGATTGTGATTTCTTTAAGTGGAGCATGTCCAACAGCTCTGCGTTTGACATAGCTTTGTTTGTTAGGCAGAGATCGCCTCTGAGTAGGCAATATGCAGCGGTGTAAAGCTGGAGTTTTTTGAGATGGTCTGCGTAGGGCATCTCTTTGAGGCCAGTAATCCTCTTTGTGAGGTATTTCTGTGGCCTTTCCAGTTGTTGTAGATGTCTTGTGAGGTACATACCAAAAGGAGCATTGTACTCTATAATGGGTGTAATGAGTGATGAGTAGAGGGGAACAATGACCTCTTTTTCTGGATGAGAAAGTTTTTGTGATGAAGTGAGCCACGTAGTAGGATTTCCTGACTACTGTGGCGATGTGATTATCAAAGGAGCGACTACTGTCCTCCTGTGTTCAAAGGTCTCTTATCACATTTTCAGCATTAAGTAGACTACCAGCTATGTGGTACTTCATGGGTACAGAGTTTTTACCAAAGGGGATGACAATACACTTTTTGGCATTGAGCTTCACGCCATGGCTTTGACACCAGGCATCTGTCTCAGTGAGGCCCTTTTATAGTATGTCCACATCGTTAGGAGTTTCAATTATGGCTCCTAGTTTGCAGTCATCTACAAACTGTGTTAGCCAAAGACCTTCTTTGATAGCCTGTACTTCAGAGAAGTAGCTACCAAACAGGAGAGGACGCAGGACTGAACCCTGTGGTACTCCACTTGTCACTGGTCTGAAGTTTGGATTACTTTCACAGTGTGAGTTCTGTCCATGAGCCATTTGGCAACCCATCTTGTGACATAGGGATTTATACCTAGTTTAGTGAGCTTATCTATAATTCCAGAGTAGGGGATGGTGTTGAAAGCCTTGGCGAGATCTAGATAAGCTGTGTGAACCACCTTACCCTCATCTATGGCTTTGGTGACTGCTTCAAAGAAGTCAGTAAGGTTTAGGAGACATGATCTGCCTTTTACAAATCCGAACTAGGTAGGGTCCAGAGTTTAGAGACTACCAATGCCTTTGTTTATGAGTTCCATCATGATACATTCCATGGCCTTGCAGACCAGGGTCATCAGGCTAATGGGGCGGTAGTTCCCGGGGTCCATTGTGGCTCCCCTTTTGTGGAGTGGGATAACCATCATTGTGCACCATTCAGTGGGCACAAAGCCTGAGGTGAGGCTATGACTGAACATGGTACTTAGGTAGGGTGCCAGTTCATTCTGTAGTTCATGTAGAACACAGCCTGGGATATTGTCAGGTCCCATGGATGCTGTGTTCTTGGCTTTGGAGAGTGTGTTTTTTACTTGTGCAGCCGTGATTACAGGAACTTTGCATTCTTTCGGTATAGAGATGGGCCCTCTAGGGGGTGAGAGGGGGTAAAGTTAGCACTGAACCTATCTGCCAGGATGTTGGCAATATCAGTTGGTTCTGTATATTTAGTGCCATTGTGCTGTATCTCAGAGCAGAGCTGAGTGTTGCCATTGAGATTCTTGACATAGCTATAGAATGCGTTGTGGTTGTCTTTAGAGTCAGTGGCAATTTTGTTTTCATAACTAGCTTTGGAGGTTTTTATGAGGGATCTCAGCTTCTTACTGAGGTTGACCAGGGCTTTCCTCCAGTCATGGGATTTTACTCTTTTCTGCAACAGTTTCGTTCTTCTGTTGTATAGTTTGTTTATGGCAGAGGACCACCAGATCGGCTTCCTTTTTTTGGAGGATAGCATCTTGTTTCTATTAGGGATAGCATGATCCATGCACTCGTGTAAGTGCTTATAAAGTGCATTTTTGTAGGATTCAGCAGTCATACCTCTATTGTACATCTGCGTGGGTGTCATGAAGTTTGCCACTTCTGTCTTAAGAAGTGTGCAGTTGGCTTTGGAGAAGTTTTTTATGGTGGTTTCCCTTATTGGGGGTGGGGGCGGGATGTGGATGTCTAGGGTGATTAGCTTGTGGTCGCATCTAACCAACGAGAAATTGACCTCTGGTGTGAAACACTGGTTGCCCATGTTGATAATGACCAGGTCTAGGATATTGCTGCCCCTGGTGGGGGTGTGAATAAGTTGATACAAGGCATTGGAGTTTATGAATTCCAGAAAACGTTGAGCAAAAGAGTTGGTACATGAGTAATTTTCCCAGTTAATGGTGGGGTAGTTGAAATCGCCCATTATTAGGGTGTTTGGTTGTACCCTAATACTTTCCAGTGTATCAAGAAATGAGGAGTGGGAATCCTGGGGCATGGTGGGGGGGGTCTGTAGCAAGCTACAATTTGGATTGCGGTCTTGCCCAGAGTTAGTTGCACTTGGATAATCTCGAATGCATTATGCTGTTCAACTAGCCTGGAGGTGTGGATATCCTTAATGAATATGGACACGCCTCCACCTTTAGTGCTTCGTTCTGGGTTAGCTGGCTGAAAGGTGTGGTATGAATTATAGCCTGGTAATGCAGGGATGCTCTCTGGAGCTTTGAACCAGGTCTCTGTCACTGCACAGATGTCGATGTTCTCCATTTTAAGCAGTGCCTCGAGTGAGTGCATTTTGAGGTTTAGACTTCTACCATTGAGTAGCATTACCCTCAGATTTTGATTGCTTGTACCTGTTATGGTGGTGAATTTGTCATTTAAACCTTGCCTAAAAAAGGCACTATAGGGGTGGCAAGAGCCTTAGCCAGTATCCAGAATCCAAAGGGCGACAGGTGCAAGCCATCTCTGGCAAAGCATCGTGGTCTGTCAATCATGTCGTCCCAGGCAGACAAATACTGGATCCCCTTAGAATGACACCAGAAGCTTAGCCAATTGTTGATGTCAATCATTTTGTCCTTGTACTGTGGCATCATTCTAGGTGATAGCAGGATGCTACTCAGGGCCAGGGTCATACCTGCCTGAGCTACAAGATCGGAGAGCTCCTTCATATCTCTTTTCATGTAGTCCAGGGAGGTACATCTCAGGTCATTCACACCAACATGGACAATGACAGTGTCATATTTGTACTTGTTGTGGGGTGACCTGAGTGCATGCATTATGTGGCAGATCCTGGCACCTGACAGGCAGCTGACAGTAACTTTCTCCTTGTGTAGCCTGGTGAGTGGAACATCAGTGTGCCTGACTATAGAGTCACCTATGACTAGAGTGCTAGTTACTTTGTTATGCCTTATGGGCTGTGGTTGAGTGGCACACTGAGTTTGTGGGCTATGTGTCATTTGGGTTGTGTTGGGGGGTGGAGTTTGCTTGCGTTTCTGCTTTGGAGGTCCCTGATGCTTGGGCAGGTTTTTATTGAGAGCCTCCATGAATGTAGGTGTGTGTTTTGTGTTTCTATGTGTGTGTTTTGGTGGTGTAGGTTTTGAGGGACTATGTGATGAGTGTGGTGTGGTGCAAGTGTTTACCTTATCCTCTTGACTGTCTAGTCCAGTCTTGGGTGAAGAGAGCCTTGCTTCCAGTTTGGCAATATAAGTGCATATCTCACAAGTTGTAGTGTTGGGTGGTAGGAGGAGAGGGTTGTCTGTGTACATGAGGCAATTACTGCATTGCCCCAAGATGTCCAGATTCATCAGGTAGACAGGAGAAGTCACCGGGAGCTGACCCTTGGATGCCTGGATAGGTGCTTATTTATTAAGTACTAAAAACTGCTTTCCTCTAGACAAGTGAGGAAAGTTGAGTGCTGTAGTAATTTGCAACTTGTTTAGTGCTTATGAGTTCTGAACAAGTGCTGAGTTCAAAGAAACAAAATTGAGTGCTGAAACTAGAAAACTGGCTAGTTCTAAAAAACAAAATTAAGCTAGAAGGCTTCCCTCCAAAACAAAAAGGCTTGGGAGCTCAGAAGCCTACAAGCAGTCTAGACCACTTACAGGAAACAAGCTTAATTTTTTTTTTCTTTACCAGATGCTCTCTTTGTACACAGTAGCAGTGCCTGAAATCAGAATATGAGCTCACTACACTCAGTTGAGTGAGCAAATGAGATGGGCCCAAAGGAGTATCCAAACATAAACTTACAAGAGGGGCGGGCAGTTTTAAAGCCACCAAGATTAACACCAAAACAAAAACAGGGAGGGTGGGTGGAGAACTAACTGACAAACCAGAGTCAAAACTTTCAGTTCAGTTAATATTCAATGTAACACAAATAAATCAATTTAAATGCCATATTATTTGAAAAATGTGCAGATAAAAGGTACTTAAATTCTCTTATACATCCAGTTGAATGCAGCTAGATCTTAGCCGGCCAAAGCTGAAGGTTTTAAGCAGAAAATATTTCTAAATGTACCACTTAAATAGGCAGTGACAGACTATCAATGAATGAGACTTCCCCTCCTGCAATTACTAAAAGCAATAAAATCTAGCAAGCACTAACTATATGTACAAGACTTATGTTGCTTGGGCCCCCTCACCTCCATTAACAGTGCATGTGGTCATACATGTATTTGTTATGTTCTCTTTTATGTCTATAGATATATATATATATATATATATATATATATATATTCTTATATATATATATATATATATATATATATATATATATGTATGTATATATTCTTATATATATATATATATATATATATATATATATATATATATGTATGCTTATATATAGCTAGGGATGTGCAGGAAGGGTGTAGGGAAGGTCTGTAGCTGCCCATTTCTTCTACAGCAACAGCTGTGCATATACACTGAATTTGGGGATAGATTTGTACACTCAAATCCCTGAGAGAGGGGCGAGGACAAGAATAATATGTTGTGCAGCCAACTAGACGAGATTTCATGTGTCCAGTGGACACGTGTGCTAAATGGAGAGCTATGTATGGGACGAGATTTTTTTTTTGGGTACAGATTGCCCTTTTTGTTTTTTTTCAGGTGAGAGTGGGATGTTGGGGAGGGATAGTAGGAATATTTGGGGAGGTAGGTTGGGTAGTTTAACAGACAAGACAAACAAGACATCCCCTGAGGTGGTTCCACCCAAAGGTGGTGCAGGACCAATAGATGAGGAGGTCCTGGGTTGGGCCCCAGATGTGCTGGTGCCCGGTGCCACAGCCACCTGAGGTGGGACTGGTGGGTCTGCTGGGAACCAGATTCCCATACGTGCTATGGTGTTTATTTTTTATCAACATATGTGGGTTAGTAATAGTCAACACATTCCAGGATTAGGTATAACAGCATGCATAGATATTCCCATTAACCCAGACACCAGATATGGAACAGTTGCATAGCAAAAAGACCACATGCATATATGAGACCACAGTAGTAATTACAACAGCATGCAGGTACATTGATGGCACCATGCACTAATGTGGGAGTATTTCAACATGGCATATGGACATATGTCCCAACATTACAGCTAAGTCAGCACATACCAATTGAGTTGAGTATTTAGTTTATTGTTGCAGATATGGTGGGGGTGGAGAGAAAGATGTCAATTAACAACTCATATATTCCTGTAGTTCACATTACTTTCCTGGTCAGTGCTGTTATCTGTACCTTACAAGTATTAGTACACTACCCTATTGCCTTACTTTGGACAGTGGTATGGCTGTTGACAACTATATACATGAACTGGTTTTACCTGCAGTATACACCTCTTACCTGGTATACCTGTGGAGGAATTGTTTGTTAACAATAACTGTTTCTACACATACTCCCAGATTCCAGGTTGATGTTATGCACATACCTGTGCATCTCTTTTTGCACAGACTCTGGGAATGTCTTGACCACATGCAGGTGAACCGGGACATATTTAGACTATTGCCCTCTTAAACCTTTAATGACTTACAACACTCTTATACAGGATTTCCTAGACAATTATATTATGTAGCACAGTGTGGGTGACAGTGATGAGTAATACCTTATTATTCAGAGCAACTACAGCAATAACAATGGCATACAATACCAGAGTAAACAGTATCAGTACAGGGTATCAGTCTGTTATTTCTAGGCACAGTGTTCATATCTGATGGACCTGTGGGAGCAATGTTTGTTAGCACTACCTGAATGTTGCCACACAAATTACCATATTCCACATTAGTATTATGCACATACATCTCACTCTGTTAGTGCACACACTCTGGTCACAGCTTGACAACATGGAGGTGTAAATGGGACATACTTGGCTTATTACTCTCATAAGATTTTGGGGAGTTGCTAGAGTGACAGCTTTGTTCTTATAGATGTGTGACAATCAGTTGTATTTCATGTTTGCTGCCTAAATGTCTGGGTGACAGGCAGCAGATATGGGCCAATTTACTGGACATTCTGGACATATCTGTACAGTTGTGGGGTATGATTCTGTATGCAGCCTACTACCACTCCCAGGATTTGAACCATGGCTGTGTGTGCTAAAAATGCAATAGTTCATGTCTCAGTTGCGTGTGCTATTTGGACTTTGTTGTATGTCTTCTCACTGTTTTCTGTCTATGTCTCTCTCAGTTGTACTATATGACCTCTTGGGATTACACCAGTCATATACAGACATTCCTACACATTTTATTTATGTTGCACAGTATGGGTAACAATGCTTACTACAACAGTACTATTAACTGATTACAAATCTACATTACCATATGATACTAGAGTAAACACATGCAGTCCAGCAGTTAGACCTGTATTGTCAGGCTATCATGCTTTTATTTACATACAACCTATATGAGACTCTTCCTGCCATATTCTCTGGTGTATGCAGTACTTGCCTTAAACAATACAGCTTTTATAGAGGCAATTAACTTACTACTACTTTTAGATTTATTTCTTATGTCAGTACATGCAAGAGTATTACTAACCTGCCTCGCATCGCAACCACTCCAAGCGACATCCATGGGCCTCCTGGTTCACAGCCCGCTCACTTGCCACTGTGAAGGACATAAGAGGAATATTTAGCCATACCTATCCATAATATGCATGAGCTGGCAATTATTAAACAGGTAGTGGAGTGATACATACACACAGCTGGGACATCCCCTGTCCTCCTAGCCTCTTGGAGTCACTGATCCAAGAGACCCCCCTTTCACTACTTCAGGTCGGCATAGTGATGCCTGACCTGCTTACCAGTTTGGGGTATGCCAGTGGCACTGGTGAGGTCATGGGTGAGACAGTCCCAGGCTTCTGCTTTATATTGGGAACCCTGGTATTGGCCCTGCAGCAGTCTCTGCTCATGGTCTTTCACAAGGAGTCCTGTCATGACTCTCGATTCCTGGATGCCCCAGCGCTGCACCCGAAAGCGCACACCCTCTCCCATTTCAGACATAGTGCCTACAAGGGGAAGCTATAACCAGTTATGAGATGTATTCCCACCTGGTGGGTTTAAATAGGGCTGATTTCCCACACTTTGCCATGATGGGATGGTTTTGAAAAGGCTAAGCTATGAGCAAACCTGCTTACCTAAGGCTGGCATTGCTTAAAGGGTTATACCAATGGGCAAATTGAGTTAGCTAGCCTACACATTGCTTAGGCCTAGTAAACTGGGTTGTGCAATTTTTAGCATTGCTTCTTAATTTTTAATTTGCATTCTATTTGCTTTTTGGCATTGATTTATTATTCATTACATGTTATATATGTGTTTGGTATCCTTGATTCATGTATACATACACTGTATGGGCTCCTTGTGTTTATTAGCAGATATCAATGCTTTATTACAATGACACCTCACATCTGGCCTTAATGCAGTACTCCAGTTCACATATTTATGTTATGTAGTAGGTTTTACAACATAAGACTGTATGTAGATTCCTTTCACATGTTAAGTTTGAATTTCCTATAGTGAGGATCTGTTTGGTGATACCTCAATCTTATGTACTGCTGTGATGGCTTAGTGGTTAACTATAGTCTACAGGGTTCTAGGTTCAAGACCTGCAAAGGCTGTTTATTTTGTTTCTGGCTAGGACAGCGGCTGTTGCATACAGAGTGATTAAGGCACTTTTAAGCAATTGTAAGTGGGTTTGCATGGGTTTGCACGAGGGTAAGCTATGCTAAACTCCGGTTAAATATTCTTACAGAGAGTTAGCTTCAATAATGCTTAACCTGTGTGCACATTGCTTATCCCCATACAAATAGGCTTAAACTCACTTACTAGTGTTTAAATATGCTTACTCCCGCTTACTACTGCTTAATAGTGCTTACACTTGCTTACTAGTGCTTACTCCCGCTTACCACTGCCCTAATTTAGACAGTAATGTCTAATGGCTCTTGGGAAGGTTGTGGATTTGGAAACTGTATGGAGTTATCATTCATTACACATTTTACCTTCCATTTGTATCCATGATTCTTGTGTACATATACTGTATGGGGCACATGTGATTATCTGTGGACTGTGCAACAGTATGACACTGACACCTCACATCTGCATTTAATGCAGTGCTCCAGTTCACAAATATATGTTATTTTAAGGTTATGCAACTAAAAATATTGGTCATAAAGTGATTTGACATGGAAAATGGAATGTACTGGAGTGGGACTCGAACCGGGAATGATTGCTCATAAGGCCAATGCTTTGCCCATTACACTATTGCTATACTGCTTCATTTGCATACATCTTGCTTTTTATGCTCTTGTGCCATTTAAGCTGCATTAGCTGTAGCTAAGGGATAGGCAAACCAATGCACCTAAGGTTAAATTTAATCTGTTTCATAAAAAAAATCTTTATATTTGTTGTTTTAACTATTGCTCTTGTACACGTGGGGGTATGTTGCTGGGGGTATGCGTACACCTATGAGCAGTCTTGTTCATTCTTTTATGACTAGTCTGCTGTTCTTCGTTGCAGGGGCGTGTATATTCTGAGAGCTCTGCTCTCAGATGCACGTTCCCTGTACTCTTACACGCTCCGTGTAAGATTAGAAGTTAAGGCAGCACGTCTTCATTAATATGCATGGCGCACTGCCATCCTGCTCCTAAATGGCCCCTTCTGTGCAGGACTAAGCTAGTCCTGCATGGAACGATACTGAATCCAGGGGAATTTCTCTTTCTGCAGTTTTTCCACTGAACACATCACTACAGTTAGCTTTACATAGTGACTGTTTTGCTTGCATATAATTTGTAATTAATCTTCTGTGCATTGGTTTAGATTTCATTTTGGCAGAATTATTGAGCAACAAATCAACCTTTAAAACTCCATGATAACTGCACATCAACAGTGGTATAACTTGACTTGAAGCAAGAGTAATTTCTTTAGGAACCCCAGCAATGTCTAGTGTGTTCTATTCCCTGGTAGGTTTTTTTGACAATCTGAAGCAATTGTTGTTCCTGAACATACGTAGTGAATAATTTCCTTACTAATGTTGTTGAATCAATATTATTCCAATCTGTTTCTGGTAAAATTTGGTCCCCAGTTAATATTATTCTTCCCTCCTGCATTTCATTCAAGAAATGTATGAATTCCTCTAGGTCCTCAGCACTTGACTTGGGTGGTCTATACACTCCAATTGTTATATGTTCCAGGGTTGTATTTATTGTCACAGTTACACAGTCTATAACACTCTTGTTATCATTAAACATGCAATAATTACAGGTCTCATAACTATCTTTAATCCCTGTCATAACACCTCCATCTGACTTTTTGTTAGAATGTCTGTTACAGTAAAAACATTTATACCATAGTAGAACAGGTTTCTAATCATTGTTCCTTAACCATGTTCACAAACAATAATAATATCAATCTTGTGGAAATGTAGAACATTTTCCAATAAAAAAAACTTTATTATTAATGCTTCTAGCATTAACAACCATCAGAGATGCATCAAATGTTACTATCTGTGAACTGTTACATTTTTGACCTGGCAAAAATCCTGCCAAGTGTTTGTCAAATATTGCAAAATATCTGTTGCAAAAATTATCTTCCCTGATCTTGGCAAATGCATGCCATTCTGTCTGAGCACATGTGCCCAAAGCTAGGCTTGGATGCTCTACACATTTCCATTTTTTAAAACAAAACATTTTTCCATGTAGGCTTTTACCCCAAAAATATTTTCATTCAAGTGATCTGACTATCCTTTGTATATATGATTTGTGAAAAATACATCCTAACACCAGTACATGTTATACTATATAAGAGAGCTGTAAGTTCCCTACTGTAAATCAATGTGTGTGTATGTACCTTTAAGAAGCTATCCAAGTGCTTGCACAAGTGTATAAATACTGAGCATGTGTGAGCCTGACTGCCATTTTGTACTAAGCTGTTGAGATGTAAGCATGTATGTATGTAAGGCCTGTCTGTTAATAAGTTTGTTTATATTTTATGATACTGCTGTCCATCCTGATGTTTCTATGTAATAAAGCATCTAAACTAACTAGCCCACCTGCTTGTCATCTATGCTAGAGAGAGATGAGTGACATGGTGTCAGAAGAAGCATATCTAAAAAAGCATGGTGTCAGAGGAAGCATGGCCAAAATGACTTGCAGCCAGAAAGAACTCCAGTTTCTTCAATTTGAGTCCAAGAGGCATCTGGCTGGTATTGGAGGAATATACAGGAATGCATCATCCCTACTGCAGATATAGTTCACAAAACAGGTCAGAAATGAATTTCAGATGTTAAAACTTGCTCAAATAATTTTGTATTTGCAAAATATGAAATGAGGCATACAAAATGCTCTAAACGATATTCAAATAAACTATATTAATATTGATGAAAATATTCAAATGACTATGGAAAATGTTTGAAATAAAGTCCGAATTGCATAAAACAAATAAAATAAGGGAAACAAATGCATTTCAAGTACATATTTTTCACATTAATTAAAGATAGCGAAGTTATTAGAAGTCTATAAAGGGTTTGCATATTTGTGCAGTATTACAGTAAAGTTATTTTGCAAGATACAGCCATTTCAGTGCATATTTCGCAAATTATAGTGTTTCAAAGAGTTTATTGTGCATTTGAATGTTATTGCAAGCTCACAAAACAGTTTGCTCATACATAATTACAAGGGCCATATTTTTCAGTGTGTTTGTACATGCTTTGTGGGCATGGCAGACAGATTTCGAAAACCCAGTGCACTTGTGTTTGACAATAATATTGCAGAGAACTGAAGAGTGTTTGAGCAACAGTGTGACATTTTCATAGAGGCTGCATTTTCTGAGAAAGATGACTGTACAGAGGCATTTATTCTGCTTAATTTAGCCGGGTCTGAAGGCACTGAAAGGGAGCATTCAGTTGTGTATGCACCTGCTATCTTTGCAGGAAAATGGGAAAACCGTCATATTGTTGTACCGGCTGTGTCAATGGAGGACCCCGAGTGCTTAAAACATAAATTTAGAGAAATGTGTAACCCCCAGACAAATGTTACAATGGAAAGGCACTTATTTTATACAAGGGATCAAAAGCCTGGTGAAACTTTTGCAGCATATATAACTGGCTTGAGAAATAAGGCTAAAAAGTGCAGATTTGGTGGTTTAAGGAATGAGTTGATAAAACTCAAACTTGTATGTGGTATTAAAGATGATGCTATGAGAAAGATTTTGCATTGTGACAGTGATTTAACTTTGAATAAGGTCATTGAGATTTGTCAAATATACGAGCGCGCAGAAAAGCATACAAATATGCTTACAAATGAGAGATGCATGCTGCCAGTAAATTTTAGAGCTCATATTGATAGTATGCAGTGTGTGGCTAAAAGAAACAGGCCCAAGCAAATGGCAGCAACTGTAACCCCTGCAGCACTCATTGGTAAACCCCAGAGCTTTCCAGTAAATTCCAAGAGTTTGCTCAGTCTTAGTGAAGCACAAGAGTGTGACAGCAAACAGGCATAAGAGTGAGGGTGCGTGCTTACCCAATTTAATTGCCAACTGTCGTAACTGTGGTGGAAATCATGAATCTAAAAGAGAAAAATGTTTAGCTTTTGGTTAGCAGTATCATAAATGCAATAAGTGGAATAATTTCAAAAAGTTTTGTAAATCAAATGCCCACATTCTTTCATTAAAAGGGAACATTTTAAGAAACTAGTTGATCAGTTACAAAGCTGCAATCCTACTCTTTATGTTGATGGTGTGTTAGCGCATTATGAAACAATTAATGCAATAAATTTAATGGCAAAGAATGAAGCATTTTGCACTGTTTGGATAAATGAAAACCCATAGAGCTCAAAGTTGACACAGGTTCCAAGTGCAATGTTATGTCAGCAGAAACATTTACTAGAGTGTGTCATGGTGAAAGGCTTGATTTGGCAAAATGTATGAATCTTGTTGCTTATGGAGGTGAAGAAATTCAGACTGAAGGCTCAGTGATGCTTTCACATTACTCTGCTGATAGATGTTACAACTTATTTTATGTGGTCAAGAGGCACATTCAGTCATTATTAGGGCTCAGACACAGTTTGAAAATGGGCCTGCTTTCATTTAACAAGGAAGTCCATCATGTTAGCTGAAAAGACCACTACTCTTAATTTGCCCAGTATATTTTTTCTACCTATGCTGATCTTTTCAAAGACAAACTAGGGAAGCTTCCAGATGTGTACTCCCTGAAGTTAGACCCAGATGTCAGTCCAGTTATCAGGCCAGTCGGAAAGTTCCAATAGCCATGCAGGACAGAGTCAAAGCCGAGTTAGATAAAATGGTGCAACAAGGTGTGAATTATCCAGTAGGTTTGTCAACTGCTACTGAATAGGTATCTTCCATGGTCGTAGCTCATAAGAAAAGCTCAGATGACATCAGAATATGTATTGTTCTAAGAGATTTGAAAAAGCATTAAAAATACCTCATCATCCAATGTGCATAGTCAAAGAAGTCACAGCTCTGATGCCAAATTTCACTGTTTTTTCTGTCTTAGGTGCAAATAGTTCATTTCAGAAAATTCAGCTTGACAAGAAACCCTCATTGCTCACTACATTCAGTACTCCATTTGGCAGGTACAGATTTTTTGAAAATGCCATTTGGGATAAATTTTGCAAGTGAAGTCTTTCAAAGTGCAATGGAGCAAATTTTTTCTGGGCATCCTTGTGCTATTATAGTAGACAACATACAGATAATGGTGAAGCTGAGCATGACAGAAACATTAGAAAAGTTCTGGAAATAGCACATCAAGTGAATCTTAAGCTCAATCCACAGAAATGCAAATTCAAATTACAAGAAGTTATTTATGTTGGTCATTTATTTACCAGTTCAAGCCTATGACCAGACCCTTCCAAGCAAACAGCCATTCTCAAGATGCCAGCTCCAGACAATGTTCAAGTCCTGCAACATTTTCTTGGCATGGTTAACTATCTAGGAAAGTTCAATCCAGACTTGAGCCAACTAGCAGCACCACTCAGAGGGCTGACACAAGAGCTGTCACATAAAGTTGTATCATGGTTTTGGTTAGAGCAACACCAGAGAGCATTTAATGTCCTGAAACAGAGAATTGCTAGTCTGCTAACTTTTACTTTTTTCATGTGATGCTTCAAATTTTGGTTTTCTTCAAGAGGGTCAACCTGTTGCCTCTGCATCCATATCACTTACCCAAACTGAAATACAGTATGCCCAGATTGAGAAGAGCTTTTGGCAATTGTGTTTGCATGTTCAAAGTTCCATGATTATGTTTATGGTAGACCTATCCAGATTGAAACAGATCACCAACCTCTAGTCACTATCTTGAGAAAGCCTATGCATACAGCTCCAGCCAGATTGCAAAGTATGATGTGGAGATTGCAAAAGTATAATTTCATTCTTGTCTACAACAAAGGCAGACTTCTTTTTCTTGCTGATACAGTATCCAGATGACCCAGAAACACCCTGAACAGCATGAGAATGAGAACCTCGATTTTGAAGTCATGGAAGTGAGAAATGTTTCTTCCACATGTCTTGAGTTGAGAGATCACACAGCCACAGATCCAGTTTTACAAAGGCTGGTCATCAAAACAATCTAGTTTACCCCCAGGAGTGTAACCTTATTTTCCATGCAGAGACGAGATTTTGTCTGACAAAGGTATCATTATGAAAGGTCCGAAAGTAATTGTTCCACAGTCCTTGCAACAAGAGTACATTATTATCTTGCATTGTGGGCACCCAGCAGCAGACTCTACAAAAAGATGGGTGGGAGGTCTAGTATTGTGGCCTTCTATGTCACAAGACATTGAGAGAGTGTTATCTTGTTCTGTGTGTACTAGTACTAAGTCACATCAACAGAAAGAACCACTTCAGGTAACCAGATTCCTGAACTACCCTGATCGACAGTAGTCACTGACATTTTCAAGTAGAATGGTCAACATTACTTGGTGTTAATGCACTCTTATTCCAATTAGTTCGAGATTGACCTGCTTCCTAACCTAGCATCCAGTACTGTCATTACTAAGATGAAGCATCATTTTGCAGTCCATGGTAGTCCACACACAGTTATTTCTGACAATGACACACAGTTTACAAGCCAACAGTTCAAAAGATTTGCTGAAGGGTGGAACTTTACTTATGTCACGAGTAGCCCAGAATATCTGCAGTTAAATGGTTTGGTAGAACATGCAGTTCAAAGTGCGAAACAGTTACTTGGGAAGTCAAAACAAGACAATAGTGATGTTTTTCTGAATCTCTTGAACCTCAGAAATATTCCTCGTGCTAAACATCTTGGTACACCTGGTCAGAAACTTCTGTCGAGACAAACCGGAACCATATTATCAATCAGTAGTCAGTTGTTGGTTCCACGTGTTAAGAATAACAGGTCTGTGAAAAACAATCTGTTGAAGAAGTGTTTAACACAGAAATCTTAGTACAATAAAACAAGCAAACCACTCAATCCATTACGAGAAGGACAAGTGGTAAGGATGTAAACATCCAAGAGTTATGATCGGGTTGGAGTCATGAAGAATGTTTGCCTAGAGCCTAGATCATACATTGTGGAATCACAAGGAGTAGAGTTTAGGTAGAATCAAAACATTTGATGTCAGTGTCTGAGCCTATACCACTGCACATAGCATGTGAGAAAGACTCTTTATCTCAGAGTGAGTTTTCCGGTGTTTCACTTCCGGAAGACTTTCCAGAGAGTATTCCTGTTCCTTTGATGGATCCAGAAGTTCCTGATATGAGTTGTTCAACGAAGACTATCCTTGTTGCTAAACCTAGTCCAGATTGTTATGTTACCAGATCCAGTCAAATCTCCAGACCATGTTATAGACACACGTCAACTTGGACATGAACACTGTGTTTGTTTCTAATGTCTATAATAATGCATGTCTAATTCCAATGTTGTTTTTACTAAGGGCAATCTTTTTAAGAGGGAGGATGTAGATCAATGTGTGTGTATGTACCTTTAAGAAGCTATCCAAGGACTTGCACAAGTCTATAAATACTGAGCACATGCAAGCCTGACTGCCATTTTGTACTAAGCTGTTGAGATATAAGTATGTATGTATATAAGGTCTGTCTGTTAATCAGTTTGTTTATATATTATGATGCTACTGTCCATCCTGATGTTCTATGTAATAAAGCATCTAAATGAACTACCCCACCTGCTTGTTATCTATGTTAGAGAAGGACGAGTGACACCTACTAACAGTCAGAGAGTCCTTGCAGATGAGATTGTACTGACAGTTCTGTACTTCTTTACATTAAGGTGATCCAAGGCCTGCCTCACATCTTCTATTTTTGCTCCTGGCAAGCATAACACTATTCGATGTTCATTATCTTCTCTGCAAATGTAAGTATCAGTTCCTCTAATACTAGTATCTCCAATTACAAGAATATAATTTCTGACTAGATCTGAAGAATCTTCAACTTCTAATACAGTAACATCTTCTCTAACAATTGTTACAAAGGAATTGATCTTAGTATCGTAGTAAGCCAAGTATAGAGATAGGGCTTTGAGGTAATCTACACAGGACATTGTGTTATTGTGTTTATGCCCTGTATTCTTTTTCTAAGGAGCATTTGCAGACATTCTAGTTGCTCCATGTGTCTGGTCATGTATATGCAGAAGGAAACATTATACTCAATGATGGGTCTGATGAGGGCCGAGAATAGTAATACAATGACTTTCCAGGACCTAGCTGCCAAGCACTTACTTATAATTTGACCAACATAGAAGGATTCCCTTGCTCCCTTAAATACATGTTGGTCAACAGCCAGGTTACTGTTAACATGCATTCCCAGATCCCTGACTAGTGGGTCGACTCTTAGGGGTGTTTTATTGATGATGTAGTTTCCAGGGGTGGCAGACTTCCCAAAATGTACAATAATTATTTTTATTATTTGACATTTGTTAACCAGGTTGCTCCAACTGAGCCAGGAGCCCATTTTCAGTGGAGACCCGAGGAGAAAAGCTCCATTGTAATTACAAAAGCAAAAACAAAAATGAAATGTATATAAGCATGCAATATAAAATGAGATGGTAACATGAAGCAAGTATTAAGTGGAGACATCATGTATGGAGTAGCTAATCATGTGGAATGTAGTTAGGCATCATGTACAAAAGTGAAAAATACAGAGAGTGTTAAACTGTACTAAAAGTTGATACAAGTCGGTCTGGCATAATGGTATTTACAATATATTGTGCTTACAAAACAAACATAATAAAATATGCATATAGGCATGGATTGTTACTGTTCCTAAAAGTGAAGCAGTGACATCTTATAGAAAGAGTAGAAGAGAGAATTTCTTTACATTGAATTTTAAACCATGGCTTTGGCACCAGTCATTTGTCTGTGTTAGACACTCTGGTATGATGTTAGTGTCATTGTGGATTTTATGACTGCTCCCAGTTTGCAATCATGTGCAACATGAATCAGCCAGAGGCCTTTGACAGTACCCTTGACTTCTAAGAAATAGATGCCAAAGAGAAGTGGGCCCAGCACAGAGCCCTGGGGAACTCCAGTGGTGGCTGGTGTCTTTAAGGAGGTGGTCTCACCAATCTTAACTTCTTGGGTCCTATCTGTGAGCCAACTGGCTACCCAGTATGTTATATAGGAGTTTATGCCTAATTCTGTAAGTTTGTTAACAATGCCAGAGTGGGGTATTGCATCAATTGCCTTAGTCATATCAAGATAGACAGTATGACTGTTTTAACCTCATGTACTGCCTTGGTGACCATCTCAAAGAAGTCTACCAAGTTCGGTAGCAATGACCTTCCTTTGACAAAGCCAAACTAGATGGATCCAGTGACTGAAGGTCTCCTAAGTCTTTGTTGATCATTTCCATAATAATTCTTCCCATGGCTTTACATATAAGACCAGTCAAACTAATGGGTCTGTAGTTTCTCGGATCTGTTGATGGTCTGCTCTTATGAAGAGTGATGACTGTTGCAGCTCTCCAGTCTCATGTCATAAAGCCTGTTTTAAGAGTATAGTAAATAATTAACTCCAGTAGCCCTGATATGTAGTGTTTTAGACTATTCAGGAGACATCCTGGGATATTATCAGGGCTCACTGAGGTTGTGTTCTTGGACTTAGTGAGCACAGACAGGACATGCTTTCTATTTATAGTTGGAGGGGTTATGTTTGAAGGTATTTCTTGGGAGGTGGCTGGGAGTGAGAGGGATGAAAAGTTGAAGCTGAATTTGTTAGCCAGCAGATTTGCTATATCACCTGGCTCAGTGAATGTGGCACAATTAACCACCGGTTCAGCACTCTGCTGTGTGCTGCCTTTGAGGTATCTAACACAGCTGAAGAAGGCCTTATGGCTGTCTTTTGCCTGGGAGACTATTTTGGCCTCAAAACTGGATTTATTGGCTCCAATTGGCGCTCTTAGCTGATTGTTTATTTTGATAAAGGAGTTCTTATCTTTATGTGAGTTACACTTTCTGATTTATCCATGACTTTTTTCCTTTTGTTGTAGAACTTGTTTAATCTGGTATGCCATCAGGGTGTTTTGTTTTTGGAGTTATTTTTGGGCATACGTATGGTAGGTACAGAAGCCTCTATGCAGCCTCTGACATGGTTGTACAGCGTTTCTGAGGAAAAGTTCTGCATTCCTCTACAATCATTACAGATATCTGGATTTAATTTAAAACTTTTATTTCAAATTTTATAGTGCACACACTGATAAACATTTGCTAAACAAAACAATATGATCTCAGAATGAAAATAAACTTAGCACTAACAGTAAACCTCTTTGGCCTTGAAACTCACACTCACAGGATATGCAGACTAGTCACAGAAGACACCCCTGCCGAGAATCGAACTGGAGAACCTCTTGCTGTGAGGCAACAATGCTAACTGCTACACCACTGCACCACCCCATGAAAATGTACTGAAGCTCACAATTCCTTGAAAATGCACTGAAACTCATAGTCTGGTAGCTTGGTGTAGAGGATTCAGGTTCTTATTTCCTTTAACTAAGGTACAGGGTTTGATCCTGGTTAAATGAACTAACCTGCCAGTTCTAATTAGAGGATTACACCACACACACACACACACATACACACACACACACACACACACACACTAGAGCAAAGTACCTTGCTGAACACATTCTGTGGAAGAAGCAGGAATGGTTGTGTTTTTAAACATGGACATAGAATAGAAGAAAAAGGTGTGTGCCAACATAAGCAACAGTAGGTGTGTGCTGACACATGATGCAATGTAAATGTATCACACAGAGGGCACTCTTAAAGGCAAACACCCTTAAAGAAGATTTGTAATTTAATTTGAAATTAAAAGGTAAATGTTGTGGCAGCCCCCTTGGAGAGCAGGCCCCTCCGAGCCAGCAGGGGCCTAGGCGACTGCCTAGGTTACCTAGTTCTAGATCCAACTCTGGGGTTACTGAGTTGATTTTGATTTTGAAGGAGACAGCTTTATGATCAGACCTTACCACAGAGGATGTGACATTGGGGGTGCCGTGGCATTCTTCAATATTTGTGAGTATGAGGTCCAGTATGTTGGGATTTCTAGTGGATGTATGTACTAACTGGTTAAAGGTGTTTACATTTACAAAGTCCAGGGACCTCTGTCCCTGCAGATTTGGGGCCATGTAGGATTCCCAATCTATAGAAGGATAAACTCCCCCATAAGTAAGATGTTAGGTTGGATGGTAAGTGTCTCCAATAGGTTTAAGTATGCTCTATGAGTTTCATGAGTCATAGAGGATTACCTATAGCTTGCTAGGATATGATATGGTATTTTATCTATGATGACCTACATGTGGAGAAACTCCAGCTCATCATCCTGTTTAACCAACCTAGACTTATGATGGGTATTGATGTATATCCAGACATCTCCATCTTTAGTTCCTGTCTGTGCAGCTATTGGTCTAAAAGTTCAGAGGACACTGAAACCTTGCAGTTCTAGTGTACTCGCTGCAGCTTTAAACCATGTGTCAGCAAATGCACAGATGTCTATGTTCTCTAGGGTGAGAAGGGCTTAGAGGGAGTTTAAGTTTTTGTTTAGGCTCCTGGCATTCAGCAGTAACACTTTGAGGTTTAGTTCAGTTGATTTTGCTATGTCAGTATGTTTGTCAGTTTGGCATTGCCTTGAAAAGGCTCTATGGAGAAGGATAAAAGGAGGTTTTAGCCACTATTGGAAAGCTTAGATGGGGACAGGTGCAGAGCATCCCCTGGCAAAGCAACATGGTTTGTTAACCATGTCTTCTCATGGTGACAAATATTGGATCCCCTTAGAATGACACCAGAAACTCAGCCAGTTGTTAAAATCAATCATCTTTTGTTTGTATTATGGTATAATTCTTGGTGAAGGTGATATGATGCTCAATGCTAGGCTCATACCAGCCTGAGACACATAGTCTTTGAGATCTATAATGTCTCTCTTCATATAGTCTAGGAAGGTACATCTCATTTCATTTACATCTACATGGACTATGACAGAATCATACTGGTACCTGTGGTGCAGTAACTGGAGTGCGTAAGTAATTTGGTGGCTCCTGGCTCCAAATAGGCAACTATCCATTATCTCATTTTTGTTCAGCCTGGTTAGAGGAGCATCAGTATCTCTTAAAATGGAGTTCTCTATGACTATACTCCTAAGAAGTGGGTCTGCTTGCCCTATGAACATTATATTTGGGGCTCCACTGATTGAGGCAGTATGCATGTTGTCAGATGTTGCTTTTGTTGAGTGCTTTTGGGTTTGCTGAGGATAACCTTTGCTGATGGGTGCTCTAGGAGGTCAGTTTTTATACAGAAAGATTGCATTTAAGAAAAAAGTTCTGTCAGTGTTTCTACTAGTATTCCTGTTATGTGCCTTATGAGCATTGGATATATGCTAGCAGAGCTTTGTGCTTTATCATGCATAAGTTCCATAAGCTCCTTTTCATATAGATTCCCAAAGAATTATACCACAACGTAATTGACCATCCTCAACCTTTCCAGATAAAATAATTTCCTATCCTGTTCTGTACTGTGAATTGAGAATGTCTATCTTTTCTTTGTTATTCATACCTTCTCTATATTCCATTCATTTTTTTCATTCTCTGAATTCTATAGTTTCTCTCTCTTTACCTAAAGAGTCCCTTCTTTGAGTCTGTCTCCTAATTCCTTCTTCAGTTTTGTTTTGGTCTTTCTAATAATGTGTGTTACCCTTTGCCTGTCTTTCTCAAACTGCCAAAATCATTCCTTATCCTTTTTTTCCTAGATTTGGAATGCCATTCTTTTAGCTGCCCATTTTACTTCTTGGCTGACTTATTTGATATTTTCTTTCATTAATATTAATGGTCTATCTAATTTTTTGAATTGCTGGCTGTACACTGTTTGGTCTTGTCCTGGACACTGTTACCTGCAGCAGATTACACTAGCCCATTTCTATGTCATAATTCTCACAGCATTTGTTAATCTGCTCTAACGTACCCCACATCTTCATATTATTATTTGTCTGTTGCCATATTCCCCATTTTGAACAGTATGGTGTGTTTCTCCCCAGATGATAAGGTAAACCTTAATTGTAAGTCACTTGCTACCATATCCTATGTTAGTACTATATCCTAATGTATTTCTTTCTTCACACCTTCCTGTTACAGTTTGGTGAAAACTGCATGGTACTAATGTTTCAATCTGTTTATTCTCCTTCCAATATTTAGATGCTAGAATATTCTAGCTAGTGATTTAGAGACTGATGCCTTTTTTAAGCACAGTGTTATGCTTTCTGTTTCAGCTTTTCATTTTGTTTCTGGTCCTTTCATCATCTGTACTCAGCGAGTCTAGTGATAGAAAAACATTGTCGAGCCACCAGTATTTCTCTTTCTTTCCTTGCAGTCTAACTCCCAGGAAATAACATGTGTCAGTGAGGTTTTCTCCTATCCTCAGTAATGCCCTTCCTCAGATAAGCTTTAACTCCCTGTATTGTTCCTTCTGTCCTGCCTGAAAATGTGATATTCTAAAATTTCTAGTTCCCATTTCTTATTATCACATACCTAGGATTCAGTCATTTCCATTTTGCATTTAATATTAGTGTTGTTTAATTCCCCCATTTTCTTACTCAGGAATTAGCTATTGTATTATATGACCTTCCATCTCTGCTCTTCTTCCTACGGTTTTAGTTCTTGATTCCTTCACCGTGTCTCACCTCATCCAACCTTTTCCCTTGTCCCTATTTCTTTGTCTTTTCTTAACTTGCACTCCCACAGATTTGTCCTTGAGATTTTAATTTATTCCTCAGATAACCTTTTGTCCAAATGCCTTACCATTTTAGTTTAAAGGCATAGCAGCCTTAATATAGCTTCCAAGTGCAAATTTGAAAAAAGCTCTCCAATCTTAAGTTTCACACCTCAACTCTAACTTCCAAAAGTCTTAATGATCAAGAAAGTTGAATGCATTTCTCAAGACAGAGAAAGCCAGGTACCTGTTCCAATGTTATCTAGTGGAAATTAAAACAATGTAACTAAAAACAAAAAACAAAAAGCCTGTGATAAATCCAATGCTTGAAATTACGGACACAATGAAATTAAAACAATGTCAAAATGATTTTCATTATAGTAAAAAATCACTAGTCAAAAGTAAGTTAGATGAATAAGGATCCCTATGATTATTATGAGTGTCTAGGAGGATGATCATTGTATAATATGGTTATCAATGATTGTCATGGCATATACAATTGAGGTTGAAAGTCCACTACCCTGCTGCTGACATATATGACTGCCACTGCATAAATTACCAGGATAACTGATGTAGGAACCTCTATTCTAGCATTGTTACAGACAATCATAATTACAGATCATCATGTATGTATGATGGAGTTTGGTATACTAAACATATCCATGAATATCCTAACAAAGGTGGTTGAGGCTAGAGAGACCTGCAAAATACAAGAAGCATCTAAAGTGTCATCAACAGGGTAGATGGAAAGCAAGGAATTATTAAAGAAAGAATGATCAGTAACAGTGCAACTCCCCTACTTTCAGTGTTATCATGAAATGGGCCTTTCAGTGGTAGTGTGGTTCTATTACAAGATACTACTGCATGTATCATTACAACAGCAGTGCATACACTACTCCCTCATCTGCATACAAGTGCTGTATTATGGTTAGTGCGACTGTACTGCCAAGTTTTAGCACTGTTCTTCAGAGCTCTGAATATGATTTCCTTCTAAACTCTGGCAGAAACACTCTATCTGCAATACAGCTGGCCCTACACTGTTGTGGCTGGAGTCAGTTGATTGTCTTGCTCATCTTCTTTAATTTCTGGAAAAGTTATGTGATTGTCCAAAGAAAGAAAGCTGCAGTCACTCCACCTAATTATAGTTGTGATGAAACAGCACTGAAGTTTTGAATACGTTGCTGCTCATTCCACTTTCATACAGACGTTTTCTTTAACCTGAGCCTCATATAAGTAGCTCATTTCATCAGCATTTACTGCATGAGTGGGATGAAAAGGAAAATGACATATTCCCAAGTATTATATTACGCTTGGATGATTAATATGGTGGAACAATATAATTCATCATTTTGAAATTCAAACTCATGTTCACGGTGCTTCTTATGGATTATAAGGGAAATACACAAAACAATTCAAGAAATCTGATCAGCAGTGCAATTTAAGAAGCATTGTGTTTTGTTACAGCAGGATGTGTTGTTGACTAAATACTTGGAAAAAAGCAAATGTTCTGGTTTATCCTTAAGTATGCATGAGGATTCCTAATTCATACATGCTGCTTAGGTAGGAGATTAAATGATTTCTTCTGCTGAGTACCCATAAACATTAATGGTGTTATTGGTATACAAAATATGGAATGTTTCCAGTTTGAAATGCTTTAGTTGCTATTTGTGACTATACTACTGACTAGTAAAGTTAAAAGTGCTCAAAGTACCGGAACAAATAACCTTCAAGATAAAGGCATACATTTAGCCTGATGTTTAAAGAGCACTATTTTTCTGAGTTATATTATTGCAGTCTTATAGTGCTCTTGTTGAGCTTTTAATTTGTATTTATTAAAAATCTGAAGGGGTCAGATTTGCTGTATATTGCATCTGTAATAATTTATTTTATCAGGCAGAAATACAAGTTGCATTTATGTGCATTTGTTCAATATGCAGAAAGCATTTAAACTGCAGCTTTTAAATAAGATTTTTGTAAATAAAATAGTTTATTATTAGGTGCTGGAGGTTTTATATATATATATATATATATATATATATATATATATATATATATATATATAAACCTAATTATTGTAAAAATTAATTCACACGGCAATCTGTAGTTCAATTATTCAGCTTTTTGCTTCTTAATATCATAATTGTCTAAATTACCACTCAGTCAAATGCTGAACTGAAAGCCGGTGTCACCAATCACTTTGGTTTATGGTAAGTGGGAAATAAACATAATTGAAGGTGAATCTTCCAAATGCATTCATATAATGCAAAAATGAGCCACATGACAAGCGGAAGACTGTTGGTAGTTTCTATAATGTTTTCACCTGTGATATGGCAGAAGTAATAATTTTATCAGAAATCTGGTATATTTTCAACAGTGGTACATCGGGACAAACTAGACATACACATACACATGCATATACAAGTACACACAGAACACACACACACACACACACACACACAGACACACACACACACACACACACACACACACACACACACACACACACACACACACACACACACACACACATGCATGCTTGCAGACACACACACTTGCACATGCATACACGCATAAAATTAAAATCAAGATATTATCATTTATTCTTCCTGTCTTCATTGATTTTTCTTTTTTTTTTTTCTCTTACATCGTCTCAGTCTAGCAGCTCTGTGTTAAGTAGTACACTCCAGCTAAATAAATCTCTTTATTGTACCTTTGGATGGATCTTTCAAAGATAAGGCAGAAACGAGATTTGCATCATCTTAGAAAAGTATTAGAAACAAGAGTTCATGCTGATGTGGCTGCCTCATAAAATAATACAGTGCATAAAAATTTCACAACGTTCAAGACAGACACACAAACATAAAGGAAATGCATGTTGTAATTCAGAATCAGGGGTGTAGCTACCCAAACCAATAAACTTGCTTGACTAACTGCACAGTACACAAAATGGTAAAAAAAAAAAAAAATACAAGATTTTTTTTTTTTATACATTTGTCTTATAAAACAGCATTTGTATTAGGTAGCCAGTAGTTAAAACATTGTCTAATATTGGATATGTAGAAATGTTTAATCATTGCAATAATCAAACCATTCGGGCGGCAATATCTCTCATAATGCTGGTGTAATGAGAGGTTTATTCTGTTCTAACACAGGTCAGAGAGTTCTTTGTCAGTAAGCATTACTGAGATCAGTGCAGATAAAGTTAACTAAAGCAGCTGTTTCTGAAATAATTTTATTTGTTTATTAGACAGATGCATACATGTGGACATATACTTCATGCTTTATCAGAATTTTCACAGAATTCCTTCACATGTAATATAAGAAAACTTGCCAAAAACCAAGTTTGACACTTGTGCTATCTGATCATTTCATGTCACATTTTCAGAAAAGTTATTTCAAGTAAAGCTGCTATGTTATTTCCCAGCCAACCACTCCCTTAAAAGCACTAAAATATTGTATCACTGCTCTTTAAAGAGATATGCCAGACAGCCTAAATGATAACTGCATATTATCATTTATTTTCTCACCAACAGGCCTACAAGTGTTAAACACCATATAGTTTAATCATCCAGAGCCCTTGTATTGACATAGTTCACTTAGTTAATAATTTACGTACTCAGAAATCGCTACATATTTGTTAAGAAGCGTAAGCAAATCTAAGCAAACATCATAGTTATACCTAAATCAGAGGGGCAGAGAAGCATGTTCTGCAACCTAAAGAAAATGTCTCCACTGCTTAAAAACAAATAAGTGAAATCACTGATGAAATGAAGGTAGTTATTAGGCATGCTGTCCACGAAGCCATTGAGAAACCTAGCCTGATTTCCTAACTGCACATTAACACTGTCTGGTTAAGTGACTTTCTCAGATTTACATAGCAGGCAAATGGCGGCTGATGGAGTCAAACCCTGGACTACAGGAAGTAGCTCATTAACTACTCTGCGTTAACCCCTGTTACTATAAGACTACTTAGCAGCTTATTTTAAGAAACTATTTTCATTACATGTTCATGTCTGTTATTTATGCAGAATTATTCAATATACATGCTATGCAGAAATATTTTTGATATCGTTTCCTTTGATGGCTAACTAACATTTAAGATCAAATATAGATTAATTACCAACTTAAGATGATAGTATTTCTTTGGCAATGCACATTCTAAATCCTCACAGTAGTACATTATGACAGAATTGCTTCTATACTATATACAGCTACTTAGCAAGAAAAATCTACAGTGCCATTTGAATGTTTCTTTCAGCTATATATTTTGTATATGTATACATATTTATGCTTTAGCCTCTAAGTTTCCCATAAAACCTGCAGAAAGGCCATGGCTCTGAAAGAATAAATAAGATATGTTTTAAACAGAAACATATCTTAGTAAGTGTGCTTCAGAGAATTTCAATTATCCTTAACCGCAAAGTACCTTATGGAACTATTTAAAAATGTTACAAAGATGATGGTGACAGGGAAACTAGTTAAATGCTTGACCCTCTCAGGAGTTTATAAGACAGGATCTGAGGTAAAACAGAACACAAGGAATAAACCTGATGGACCTCAGCCAGATGGAAATATATGGATTCTCTAAGAAAGGTTATGATAAACCATCAGTGTCAGTGTTTTGTCTCAGTTTTATTGCTGCCTTTTAACTGGTCATTGTTTAAGGTGGGTTTATCTAAAGGTTGACACAAAAAAGTATGAAGCTGAAACAAAGTGGTTCTCACAAAATGTTTATATTCAACAACTTTATGTTAGCAGACACCATGTTGCTCAACCATCAAGATAACACTATTTCTATGCAGCACAGGGGTCTGCTGCAGTGATTCCCAGGGCTGCTGTGTATTAAAGGAATTCCTATTCAGGGCTATAAATTTTCAAAAAAAGCATTGTGCACACTTCTGTAGAAAAGCCTTAAATGTTAAGTGCAGAAGAAAACCTCACTTGTCAGTCATCCATAAATTCTGCTTTCTGCTGTTCACTTTAAAACATGCTCAAAATTGTTGCTTTGTCACTAGATATGGTATGCTGGGGTTCTGCAATAGATCTGGGCTTAGAAATTCCAGACATGAGAACATATATGTTATTCTTCTTCTCCCAACGATGGATGCATTAATGTGAAATATAATGTATGTTGCACTACACAGATGACTTATTTTCACTACACAGAACTGAAAGAACTGAAAAACTATTTGTAAAGTTTAACTGCTCCTAATGTTGATTTCAGATCAGAATATTATCAAAGCAAGGTGATTTGCATTCTGAAAAGGAATCAACATATAGTAATTGATTAGTACCTTATTGGCAGTATGCTAAGTTTAAAAAACAGTTGGCTCATTTTTCAGAAAGAGGAAAAAAGCATCGATAATTTACTGAGCAATGATAAGTTGTGTTTCTGCATAGCTGAACAACACAAAAGTATGATTTTGTGAGGTTATTCAGGCTTTCAAGATTTTCAGAGGCAATGCACATCCACAGTTATTTAATACAGTACAGTCCTTGTCGTAGTATATCTGCAATGTTCCTGCATGAGTCAGTGCTTATCCGTGTTTTACTGCTTGTCATCTGGTTTCCACAGTTCCTCCTTATCTCTGGATTGTGAGCCTAGCCGCCTCCAAGATCAATGCGTTAGATTATCAAACTTAAGTGCATAGAATTGTTTCAGTGTCTAGGAGACAAAAGGTTGCTCCTATAATATTTTACATACATGCTTAAAACCACTCACCATTAGGCAAGTGGTCCACCCCATTACTTTTCCAGTTTATATCATATTAGCTATTATATTTCTGTCACTATCATTTATTGCCTGAACTGGAAATAGGAAAAATGCTACATAAATGCTCATCAGTGGCTGAATAAATGCAAGTTAACAAAGGAGCACATGCTTAAACTGCAGTATAGATGAACATCAAATCAGTTTGGTAGGTGAATATAGTGAGGAGCAAAAAGTTATCAGCAAATGGACATGAAAACATAGAGTGGAAGTCCACAGTCAGTTGGAATCATACTATGATTACAATTAAAATGCGATCACAGACAGTTATGGTTTATGCAGTCATAGACATAACAGACATAAACAATGTTATTAGTAACCTAGATAAGGGTGCTATTGCAGGACTTGAAGATAGACATATAAACTGGCTTATAATGTACAAAGTCAAGTGGTAAATACCCTGTTGTTCTTTTCCTATCATAAACAAATGTTTCCTTAGAAACAAATGGACATGTTCATGAATGGTCCAAGAATAAAAAACAAAAGGAATACACAAAGCGATGTAAAAATAAGTTTAATAGCAAATCATTTGAGATAAAACTCTTATTCAGTGCTTAAAGACATACTAAAACATATTATCATATATACACCACATGAACAAATTCAAACCAATAGATGTGCAGCAACAGTAAAACAATTAAAATAAACAATTGAGTACTTGTTTCATGGAAAAAGAGACCTTCTCTTGAGAACAGGTTTTAAACTCACAGTATCATTCAGCCCAGGGGGCGCATCTGCTTGAAAGTAATTAAACCATTTATATTCAACATTCTCAGTGTTCAGCACAATATTCCCTCTTCTAATACTTTTTTGGGGATAGGGTGTATGGAGGCATGTTGTTATATGCATCTGGTAATAATCTGAACTATGTTACTGTGTTATGTTTGTTGTTTCAATTTTGTCTCAGTCTGACTTGAGAGAGAGAGATACACAGAAGTTGGTTGTCTTTTGGGATCATGTATTTATTCATTTATTTATGTATTTATTTATTTAAGTTTTTTTACCATGATAGTACAATGATCACTATAGAACATTTGCAGCATACCTCTGAACTGTGCAGATTTTCACAGAATGTGCAGATTTTTGGCTCATATTTTTGCTCTGTTCCTCATAAAATTTGTGGCTTTCTGACAAATCACTGGGATTATTTCAGGACTGAAGTCACTAAATAAAGACATACATTTGAGTTTCAGACCACATTATTCAGAAAATGTATGTTAAAACAAACCATGTTGCTGTAGCAACTTTCTAAGTTTGTGAGAGCAATACTTAAAATATGCCCCTATTTTTGGGCATTTGTCCCCCTATTTTGTCAGGCTTTGTCCAGATTTTTTGCACTAAGAGGTTGAGAGGTATGATTTGCAGGCACAGCCCAGGTGAAGAAATTCACAAAAAAGAAAAATAAACAAATTCACAAACACAAACTAATCACAGAAGGTAGATAATCCCATAGACAATTGATATAATATGCAAATAATATTAGCAGAATAAAAAATCAAATGTGAATTCATTTTAGTAGTAAATATGAAAGGGAAGCAGCAGCTGAGAACACAGGTTCAAAGCAGAAGTGATGTAGGAGGTCATGTGGCAAGTGAAAAAGCACTTGCAGTCGGATTTTTGATGCAGGTCTCTTTTGAGTTGAGCTCTGAAGTTGGGGAAAGAGGAGACTTCTTTAAGGTGAAGGGAGAGGGATTACCAGAGTCTGAGTGCAAGAATGGGAAAGGAATGGATGGGACAGTGCAGTTTAGTCTGGGGTGTCTCAAGTGAGGGAATTAATTAGGAGGGGTTGAGGACATTGTAAGGAGTGGTTTTATTATGGAGTTTTACTGCAAGAGGTGGAAAGTCACCTGTTTGAAGTAGTTTGAAAACAAGAGACCCTAGGAGTAGATCAACTCTGTAGGAGACCAGTAGCCATTTAGCTTTGGAAAAAGAGATGCAAAGGAATTAGAAATGAATCAATGGATTTTGTTTTCAATGCACTGTAGAGTAGATCAGTTTTCGTAGAGGCTGTGGCTATGATTGGGAGCCCTTATTCAAGTTGAGCAAGGAAGACCCTTTGCCTATTGCAGCTCTAGCTGGTTCAGGAAGAATTGGAGATATTTTCCAGGACCAGAATAAAAGAGAACTAAGGGATTCTGAAATTCAAGGATATAAGCTGGCTCTATTTGCAGATTATATTATTTTATACCTGACAAAACCAGAAAGAGATATTACAGATTTGTGGAACATTTTGAGACAGATTCAAATATTTTCAGGATGCAAAATTAATGAAGCTAAAACAAAGGCAATAACAGTAAATGATGTACCCACACATGAATTGGTTCAGCAATATCATTATTTATGGGGACATAGTAAAATAAAATATTTAGGAGTATGGATTAAAAATTATTCTGGTGTGGCAGCTAAGTATATGTGGCAAGAGATGAAACAAAAGATAATACAAAACCTGAGAAAATGGAAGCTTTTCTATATGGATATTGACAGTAAGATACAAGCAGTCAAAATGTTTTCAGTCCCTTTCATCTTATTCACAGGTCAGGCATATTTTTATCAACTAGATGATAGCAATTATTAAAGAGCTAAGGACTTTATCTGGGAGAGGAAGATGGCAAGACTCAAGTGGGATATGGCACTTCTTCCAGTAGAACAGGTCAGATTGGGTTACCCAATTTGAAGGGATATTTCAGAACTACACAGTTAAGTCTCCTATACATAGCATAAGCAGAAACCTATAATTCAAAGTGGAAAGTGATGATGATGAAACGGTGGAAGCTCAAGAAACAAGGAGAGACAGGGATTTTGGATGCAGACCTGAAAGAAGAATAACAATAATCATACAGAATATTATATCCATAAGGCAGCAGAAAGTTTTCTAAGAATTAAGCCAACACACGAATGGAGAAAGGAAATTCTGCAGATAGGGATGACTGCAATTAGGGATATACACAATAGGCAAGAAGGGGCTGGAATTTAATGGAGAAAACTGGAAAAGGAACCTAGTATTACGAGCAAATAACTAGAGAGAAAAAG